>NW_027493025.1:0-200000 GCF_021521415.1 Bidens hawaiensis | reverse complement strand
GTTCAAGGCTGGCGAAGTGAATCGATTTCTTTCCTTCTTCTAGTTCTTGAGTGATAGTAGCTCATCTCTCTTCTTTCTTCTGTCAATTGTCCTTTACCGGTAACTGGATCAATCGCTAGCTGGAAAGTTTCCACTGTCAACTGGCGTAAGAGGTCCTTTTCCAAAATAGAGAATAGGGCATGGAAGCTTTCTGCTATTAGAGGAGAGTTTTTACTGCAAGGGAGGAAGGGGGATTACGCGACTTACAATTCATTTCCTGAACCCCAAAATAGCAACTTGGTTATAGCTGACAGAAAGTAGAAAGACTCTAAACAAAAGGTACTGGACAAGCTCTTAGGGAATAATATCTTTCTTATTTATTTCTTGACTAAATATCTCTTCAGTCGGTCGGTTGGAGTTGGATTGAATCGACTTCGTCTTCTTCCCAACAATGAATCTCGTTCAAGCTGTGATAAGAGGACGTTTTCGTACCCCTTACCTTACTCAAGAAAGAAAGTCATGCTGATCAGTAGTAGTGTCTAAGAGGAAGGGTTGGCCATTTGAGCTACCTAATTTTTGTGATCACATTAGAAACATAGCTTCTCACGTTGCCATAGATTCTCCGGAAGAAAGCAATCGGCTTTGCCCAAGTTGTAATGACTGAGCTTGCTCCCTGTCGATGAAGAATGTTTCGAAAGCAGCCTAAAAGCGGTTAGCTTCGCTTTCCTGAGAGGAATGGTTTCCGATGAACTTCTCCCTTTACCAGTTGATGAATCATGCTATTTACATGATTCAACTTACTCTTCTCAGGAAGCTCCTAATCTCACTGGCAGTTGAATCATGTCATTTAGGTGATTGATTCCACTTACTAAAGGCTACAGAATAAGAGCGGTAAGGCTTTCTGGATTAAACCCATCTTTTCTGGGCCTTGAATATTAAGCCCAATCTGTGGTTTTGTCATACAATAAGATCCTGTTTGGACTCGTTAGGTTTGGCCCATTACCTTGAGTTAGGCCGAATGTGTACACCTTTTGTTATGAAGATGTGATCTTATCCACCGATGGGTCTTGTTCTAAGCCCAACCCTCTCGTCTTAGGGTAGGATATCCATAAACCTTCAATCACGGGAACCCTACGGCATCCTTAAGAGGCTCAAAGATCTTGAAAAAAGAACGAGTGAGGACGTGCCTAATCTGAACCAAGCTCAAAGCTAAAAAAGATAAGGAAACTCACTCTTTGTCGGTACGAGGAAGAACTGTTGACGTAAAACCCGCTTTTCCGCTCTTTCCCTCACTTCTTTGCGACAAGCTTCGGAACCTAAGTCAGAGAGATGAGATCTCATTGCTAGTGTTCTTAGATAGTAGGGACATGCATGTTCCAATAGAAAAAAACTAGATCGTTGCCCGAACTACCCCTCTCAATGCCTGTTTTCTTACTTTCATTTCTATTGAGTAGTTAACGGCTCGCTCAAAGGAAAATCTAACAAGCCAATGTTTGCATTCGGGCGAGTGCATAGCCATCGATCTCGAGTGATCCCAGTCTATGATCTAGAGTCCCTAAGAAAATACTGTAAGATCTAAGAAATTAATGTAAGATGTGAATGATGCTTTTCTTTTTATTTTCCCTAAGATGAAGCTAGAGTCGTCAAAGTCTATAGTCGATGAAGAAAGAATGATTTAGTTCTGATTCCCTGTCTTCCTCTTTTCTATAAAAAGGCTTCCATTTATCTAGAGTACGAGAGAAATTCAAAGAGGACTAGATTGACCCTGAGAAAGAAGATTTTTTGGTAGAATGCTAAACTGAGAAGGCTAAGTAAGCAATGAATCGCGGAGAAAGTTCTTTGGTTCCCTTAAGTTAGTTTAAGTAAGAAAGACAGTCCGATTTCCTATGCCGAAAGATCGCTCTGGTTTAGCACTTTTCATTTTTTCTTTTCTTCTTTAATAATGTAAGCTATAATTAGTGAGAATGTCATTATCCATTCTGAACTTGAAATTGTTCAGATTATCTTGATAAGCAAGAAGACAGTGTTCAATTTGAGCATGGTTCTGCCCAGGGTAATTGTTTTGGCATAAATATATAGTATAGGTTTGGTAAGAAATAACAATAGTATGGATCTTCCCTTCCCAAGTCTCAATATCTTTTTGTCTTTTGATATTGGCTGGCTTATTTAGATTTAAGTAGAAATTAAGCAACTTATAGGGTATGATATCAACAACATATCCCTCCTTAGCTTTTAAATACTCATAGCACTCCTTCTGAATTGAGATTGATCATTACAACAACCAAGATGTTCCATCACATTATTGTATATGTAACAGTTGATGATTGAAAGAGGATCTTTTGACTGGACCCCCTTACTTTTCTTTGTATTTCCTGCTGAAACCAACCTAAGAGAAAGAGACCCAGGTGATATGGATTCACTAGGACGGAGTTTTTGTCGATTGAGGATTGGCCGAGGGGAGTGCCATCATGTAGCTGGGTACAAATAAGCCAGTGAAAGAGGAGTAGTCAGGGTACGACGAAGCATGCCTGGTACGTAAGCGAATATGGATCACGTGGGTTTGTACTGATCCGCTTTCCAGATGTCGGGTGATGCTTGCTCCATCTATTAAGAAAGGACACGGGGGGCCTGTCTTATAATAAAGGGGGTACTCTCTTCTCTGATGTGCGCTATATTATTGTGTCCTATTCCTGAAGGAGTGATCCAGGATTAAGCCACGTGGCGATACCACACCAAAAGAAAGGGGGCCTTTCGTACGGATTGGAGTACGAAGATAATTCTTCAGCACACTAAAATCTAGTGGATCCGGTTCCATATTCATGAAAATCTGGGGTTGAAACATGTTATGAAACTAAGACAACTTATCTTACTAATAATAAGAAAGAGCTAGGCACCTCCAAGGCCTATAAATAGAAGCTTCTTTCAGTCTATATTTTCAAAGAGAGAGGTAGAAGTCAGAGAGAAAGACTTTCAGTAACACTTATTCCAACAACAAACACTCTTATAGATATCACCGGAAGAATTGAAACAATTCAGCAAGAAATAGGTCTCGTGGAAAACGAGAAGCTCCAACAGGAGCAAAGGCTCGGTCTGTTCTGGGAGCATCCGCCTGCTTTCGATCCAAAGGTCATAGGAAAGATGATGCAAGTGACCCGGGACCGCATTCGCGGTCTGGAAGACCGGCGTCGGGCCCTCCTCACCGAACAACAAGAGCTTATTGTACGGGCCGCCACCCTCGGTGACCGGGGAGACTAGAAGAGTCCGTCGACTCTTTCTAGAAGATTTAAATAAGTGTCTGTAGACGCAAAGTAGTTTGTTTTAATGTATGGTGTTCTTTGTCTTTGTTAGTGGGGATCTACTCCGATGCTTACTGGGGATAGATACCTATGCTAAGTTATGTGTCTTTGTTTGGTTTTATTTGTTATGTTGTGTTTAGTTGTTTGGCTGGTCTATGTGTGTGTAAGCTTCCTATTGGATGTACTCCCATGTAACAAAATGCTTGTAGTGCTGGAATGAAAAAAATCTGCTTTGTTCTAGTTCATTCTCTTTCCCTGTTTTGTGCAGAAAAATATCTTATTTTAATTCTTTTTTAAATATCCTTTATTTTCTTACTCATTTTTCACATATACAAGCTAAAACTACAGCCAACAGGGTGGAAGTTGTGTGTTTACGGTATAAATCCTCTAATAGCATAGCAGATAGCTTCCATGCCCACCTGTCAAGAGTATTCTCGCCGAACTCCGCTCTTCAACCTCAGCTTCGGCAACAGCAACTCAAGAAAGCTCTTCCGTTTGTGAGGAACCGGCCACTTCTTTATATACGTTGCCATTTGACAATCTGTATGTGCCACGGAATCTGAGAAGGGGGACAACAACGTAAAAGACTGAAGGAAATGAGTTCCGATCCTGGTATCGTCTGGTCCTTAGTCTTAGAGAAATTATTGGCGTCAAGAGCAAATAGAATCGAAATAAAAGATTTTCCTCGATGAGTTGAAGGTTTGTGACTCCTTCTTTCTTTAGTAGCGAGTCTAACTTTACAGATATCATTTCTTTTGACCGCCCTGACTTGACTGGTGGGGTATCAACGCTAACTCACTAGACGGACAATCGACTAATGGGAGAGACCCGATTCAGCCCAATAGTGGCAGGTAATTATGGGTTCTACGATTCCCGATAAACGAGAAAACATTACATCAATGAAGGAATGCAAGTGTAGTTTTCACCAGATCGTCTGTCCCTTGATTTGAAACCTACGTAAAATAAAAAGAAAGACTGTCTGGCTGTAGCCATGCCAAATGGATAAGGTCACCAGATTGAATTAGTCTTTTGGACTAGAACTTGGGAATCCTTCTCGCCGCTTTGAGCCGAAGCAGCGGAATTGCCGACATTACTATAGAATGAAATTTGTGCAGCGATTTTAGCCCGTGGCTATCTTGACTATTGATTGATCCTTGCTTCTTACTTAGTTCTTGCGTAAGAAACCTACCTCAGTGCTCAGTGATTAAATCTGCCAAAGCGTCAGCCCATAGCAAACTGCTAAAGCTAAAGGGGAATACTTACTCGACAAAACAAGCAAGGCATTTATTAAGTGCATGTATGATTGAACTCGAGCGTCGCGAAAGCTTTTCCATAGCAAGCTGGTTGTTAGTGCACGATTTTGCGTCTAGAGTCTTTGTATTTATCGTTAATGATTATTTATCAATTAATGTAATATTAAATGTTTATATTTATCTAATTCGTTAAAGTTATGTCTAGTTCGCTAGGAATGTTAGCGAACTAAGACTAGTTCGTTAAGGTTAAGTCTAGTTCGCTAGAGATGTTAGCGAACTAAGACATTATAATGTATTCCCTCCTGATTCGTTAGGGAATGTTAACGAATCAGGGGGTGGTTCGTTAAGTTAAGTTATGTAACGAAGGGGAAGCTGGTTCGCTAGGGGATGTTAGCGAACCAGATCGCCTTCTATATATAGTGAACTACTGTTCAATTTAATTTAAGCTTTTTAATGATAAGTTTTCAGAGTCCAGATCTCTCTAAAGCTTCACCTAATATTATACAAACAATATTGATAACTTAATGATAATGTATACACCTATATACAACACCGAATCTATGTTAATTATGAGCTAGATCCTTACTCGTATTAATCTTATATACAAATCTGAGATATGTGTTTATTGTTATTGATTGCTGTATACGGGGATATCAAACAAGTGGTATCAGAGCTGTTGGTGCTCGTTTTACACTTGATTTGGTGTTATAATTATTCCATTTTTGTTTGTTTTCGGTTTTGTTTGATTTTGAATCAATTTGTATTTGATTTGGATGAATTATGGATGAATTAGATTGAATTTGTGTTGATTAAGGTATTGTTGAGGTTTGGTTAAGAGGAATTGAGATCTGAATTGGATTTGTGTGGTTTGGTTTTGATTTCGGTTTAAGTCCGAAACAGGGGTGTGATTGTTGGTTAATTTGGATTGGTTAAGGTGTTAATTGGTTACGAGGTTTTGTGTATTGGATTCGGAATTGGTTTACGAGTATTTTGGTAGTTTACTTGTGCAATTTGATTGAGTAACGAAGGTGTATTACAGATTTGGTATTATTGAGTTTCTGGGTTTAATCTTCATAATTTCTGGAATTTCGTTTGAAGGTTTGAAGATTTAAAGATGAATGTGATTCGTTATCTTCTTCCTGGTGATTCGCTATATTTTTATATGTGATTCGTTATCAACAGTGCTAATTCGCTACCTTGTTCGTTAGCCAGTTCGTGTGAGTTATTGATTCGTGTTATCTAGTTCGTTAACTAGATTAACTGATTTGTGTGACACGTGTTCTTCTTGGGATTTGTGTCATAACAACCTTTGCCACGTGGCACAAGGTGTCAGAGTTTGTTACAAACAGTTGTAACAACCTGATTCGCTATAGTGTGATTCGTGAATCCACTGTAGCTGATTCGTTAAGCATTCCTTAGTGTTTCGCTAAGTTTATGTTGGCGATTCGTTATTGATTATCATCTGATTCGCTAAACTAATCCTGTGCAATTCGTTTGGTCAATTCGTTAAGTTGACTTGTGATTCGTTAAACCTTCATCACATTCGTTATCTGTTTCGCCATTTGGGTGATTCGTTAACCTTATTTGTGATTCGTTAAGTTGACTCGTTAAGTTGACTTTTGATTCGTTAAGATACTTCGTTATTGATCAGTCTTAATTTTATTAAGGATTGATTCGCTACAACTGTTCACAGTTCGCTATAGCTATTCATTGATTCGTTAAGATATTTCATTATTTGATTTGATTTTCAAAGATGGCTGATATGTATGCAGTAGCGTCTCAAAATATGTTGATGCAACAGATGTTGCAACTTGATACCGAGATAGGTTCACATTCTAAATGTCCAAGATTAATGAAGTTCAGTGACTTCGCCAAGTGGGAACCTCGGTTTCGTGCACATTTGGGATCTGTTCATCCTGACTGCTCATATTGTCTTGATGAGGTTTATGTTGCACCAATGATTGGTGATGATACTATTGGGTATACTTGTAACGATTCCGGCAAATTCAGGTATACCCTAGCCGGAATATACTATTTACGTGTTATTCAATACTGAATATATGAATTATAATGTGTTTATACGAGTATATAAGATTCACAGTACGAATTATACTCGAATGAACAGTTAGTCGTATTAGAATTACGATTAACCGATGAACGGTTATTGAAACCCGAACGAATCGGGGATTACGTTATAGATGAAATATATGATGTTTAGTAAGGTTTACGAAGTATTAAGGCTTCGGGATAAGTGGATTATAGCACAGAAAAAGGATTTCGATTTATTAGTACGTCGGTACGTTAAACGAAACCTTTAACATCAAACCAAGCAAGAGACGATCGATCAAGCCGAAAAAGATGCACAATGACCGACAATATGATGTGTTGAGTCAATAAATGTCATGGTTTAAGTTTTTAAAGATTTTAAATCGATTTTATATAAATTTTATTTTTAAGCCGAAAAACGACCGTTTTAGCCTCGTTTTAAGCCGAATTAAGCGTTTAACCAAAAAACGAACTGAACCAGATTATCCACAACGTTATCTGGATTACGCAATCCAAATGTGTGGCCATGGTTAGAGTTGTGGGCCCCCCTCCCCACCTTACTATGGACCGATCGGTCCATAGTCTCACACATACACATTCACTTTTTCTTTTTCTCCAAGATTTCTCTCCAAATCCTCTCTACATTCTCCAACATCCATCCAAGAACCAAGTTTTTAAGCAAGAAAACGAGGTATAGACCGAGTTATAATCGTGTTATTCTTCTTTTCTTGATTCATTTACAAGGAAATGAGGTTTCAAATGAAAAATGGGTGAAAACCCGAGATGAAACCGATTCTTGGAGGATCAAGTGATGTATACAAGTTATACAAAGGATCTTGGTCCAAGAAAGTAGTTAAAAGAGTCAAAAACGAATTTTTACGGTCAAAATCTTTGTTTTGATGTTTTAATCGAAACCATGAAAGAAATGGCTTGATTGTGGGTATAACTTGCTTGGTGTGGTGTTGTTGTGCTTGTAAGTGTTGTATCTAGTGGCTAGCAAAGGCTAGAAACCAAGATCTTTGCGATCTAACGCTAGAAAACACAAAATAGTTCGGTTTTCGTATGATTTAGTTATTTTGGACAGATTGTGATAGACCTAGAGTTGGGTCACGAAATTTCACAGAGATGATCTACACATGAAAATATGAGATCTGTGAATTTTTGGTAATATTTGGATAAAGCATGAATATTTGGTGAATTTAATGCTCGGTTTTGGCCAAAAATGGTGAAAAATAGCTAAACATCATGAAAAATTCTGGAAAATTTAAGATAAGCTTTTTATAACATATAAAAGTCACACACAAAATTTCAGGTTCATTGGAGAAGTCTAAGTAGGCTTTTCGGTAAAACGAGTTCTAGGATTTTCTAGCTCGGTTTTGGTAAAAATGGGATGAAAATTGAGTTTTTGCTTCTCAAAAAATTACAGGGAACCATGTGGGTGACAGGGGTCATCCCAGAAAAATTTGGGATTTTTCGAAGGTCGTTTGGTATTTTAGACATATTTGGTGTTTAAACGACGTTTAAAAATGGTTAAATAAATCTTAGATATAAAAATTAATTCTGGAAAAATTTTATAAAATTCCTTACTATCAAAATATGGTTTGTACAAAATTTCAAGGTCCGAGACTAAACGGATATTTATTTGTGCTAAATGGAACTTAAAAACAAACTTTTAGAGCTTAAAACGTGTAAACCGGCAAAGTTCGCCTAAGCGAGCTGACTGGTGCATAAAAACATTAAAAATGGGCTATTTTCATGAAACTAAGTTAATCAAGTAAAAATAAATCATCCGAAAATAATTCGGATGATTTGGGTAATTTTACCCGATTTAACCGTTTCCGGTGTATTAAAGACGGAAATGGGCCCCGCGGCCAAACGGGGTGTCTAACCGAGCTCTAATTTCACCACTTTAATGAAAATATCAATAATAACTATTTTCGGGTCGTGTGTGGTCAAACTTATTTTTGTAAACATAAAGACGGATAACCGTGCTAGGCAAGCAAAACGAGAAAACAAACTAACGGTAGTTTTGACTATAGAACTCTAGGTGATATCACAATCTAAGTCCTGAAAGGTATTTCGGGGTTAACATTGTCCCCGGATCGTGTCCAGTACTGGGTTAACAGTGTCCCCGGACGTACCGGTTAACGCGAATTTAAGTTATATTGATAGAAATTGTGTAGTAACGATTTGAGGATCGTATTACAGATCTGTACCAGTAGCCGTGCACCGTAGTACATCTTGCTCACAAGAAGGTGAGTTTTCACGAGCCCTTTTTACTGAACTGTTTTAAATATTTTCCCGGGGCGGAAAGCATGTTTTTTTATCAAAGTGTTTAAGTACATGCCGATCGCATGGAAATGAATGTATTTATATAATGTTTATTGTACGGAAATCGTACGGTAATGTATTAAGATGGTAATTAACTGAGTTGTTAATATTGTAATACCCGAAACAGTGTTCTGGGGTAACCGAGTTCCCAGAGGTTATTAAATGTGTTTCTGGGGTAACAGAGTTCCCAGAGGTTATTAAATGTGTTTCTGGGGTAACAGAGTTCCCAGAGGTTATTGGAAGTATTCTGGGGTAACAGAGTTCCCGGAGGTTAATCGATATGTTTTGGGGTTAATAGAGTTTTCACTTGTGAACTCAGTATAATTACATCACTTATTCATGATTTTTATAATGATTTGTCATGGTTTATTTAAATTAGTGAAACTCACCAACTATTCGTAGTTGACCCGTTTTCTTTATTTGCTTTCTAGGTACACTCAAATTGGAATGAGTGGTATGTGTTCGATGCTGTGTGCTATTTTGTGGAGGTCTAGAGATCTATATTTTTCATTAAATATGTTAATGTACTATCGGTAACACTTATGTAATAACGCTTAGATGGTTATGAAACTCAGAACAATGTAATACGTTTAAATTAATGTAGTGGTGTTTTCTTTATAAACAATGCTGTTGATATCAGATGTGTCTGTTGCATCCCGTGTACGTTTCCGCTGCGGTTACGGGGTGTTACAGAACTTGGTATCAGAGCCATTGGTTATAAAGAATTAGGATGTCTTTAAAAGATACCTAAAATATAACCAGTAACTCAAGTATTATAGGATCTGAATATCAACTTATAATATATTGTGACGAGATCGGGATGAACTTGGATGGACAAGTGGGTTATTATGGTTCGGAACATAATAACAGACTTGTCTGCACGAGGGAATTCATGGAAAGTCACGGGGGACTTTAATAGGTAAAATTGGCAACATACGTGCAAATATGTGATAATATTGTTATATGGTCAAGTTGTATAAGTAAGTGTATATTAATTTGATTATGATTTACACTATGGAAAGAACTATATGTTTGTTAACTTGTGTGCAGGTAAAATGTCAAGAACCCCCAGTTTGTCGATTGAGGAGGACCCGGAGGAGGTCAGCTCCGGGGACTCTGGGAGCCCACTCGTAGCATCTAGCACAGAGCCTAGCGAGGCTAGCCTTAGGAGTTCCGGCCAGTCCTCCCCAGCTAGGATTGCCAGATCCCCGACCCCACCCGCACCACAGGCCGCCCCCGCACCCCCCGGATTCGGACCCCGCCTCACGGCGCGGATCAGTATCCCACATGTCCGACCTATCTCGCCTCCACCCAGACCTGCTACCCGCAGGGGCGAGTCCTCTCGCTCTCAGCCCGAGCCTGCGGCTCCACCTGTGTGGGGTCTTCCGAGACAGGAACGGGACGCGGCGGCCTGGCTCCGAGTGCTCACCGAACAGGTGAACGAGCACTCCGCCGCCCTGACGGTGGGAGTCCAGAGGAGGATGTACTTGGGTGATTGCATACTGGACCATCAGTATGCGATTGCCCAGCTGAAGAGGGAGTGCTCATACTCCCAATGGATGCTCGGCCGGATGGAGATGCGGGTCCGGGTTATGATGGCTGTGTTGGTGGTGTTGGTGGCGATATTGGTGGGGTTGGTTTACCACCGTGTTTAGTTGTGTTGGGTTGGGAATAGACAGGGACCATTTTTTTTGATACTCTGTGTAAGCAGTTAGTGCTGATGCTAACATGGAGTGAATCTTGTTTAGTTATAATACAACCACTGGCCCTTAGGGGGGGTCTCTTTTGGGGCATATCAGTATAGATACTTTTGGGTATCATTCAAGCACTGACCCGTTGCGGGTTATGTCGAGATGATGCCGACATAGGCCCTATGTAGGAAAACTTATCTAATGTAATAGTGACAGGAAAGTAATATGAACGGATGTTTGTGTAATATGTATTAACGTTTATTAATGAATGGAATGTTTGTTGTGTTTTATGATTGGAACTTGTATTGATTATATATATTTTCTTGATGTTGTGTAGAATGGCACCAAAACGTTAACCCCAATTGTCCGAAGTGGACGTGAGTCGTTTGATTGCTCAACAGTTAGAGGCGGCGATACCGGATATAGTATCGCGCATCGCCGCCAGTATTAACAATTCGGCCAATCCAAACCCTCCGAGCAATCAAACGACCACCAATAATGACAGGGAACGAAATACTAATCCTCCGCAAAATGATAACACGATTCCGAGTAATGACGCACCGCCTAGGGTGGTCGTTACAGACAGTAATGGCCCTATACCTACGGTAGAGACGAACCGTACGGAACCGATTCGTGCATTCAGGGGATGTTCGATCAAGGACTTTATGTTGTGCAAACCTCTAGAGTTTAGCGGGTCTGAAGGACCAAATGGATTAGTTAAATGGATCGAGAAAATAGAATCCGTGGTGAATATCAGCAACTGCCCCGAGGATTGTGTTGTTAAGTATGCTGCCTGTACATTCACGGACCATGCCTTGACATGGTGGAACACGATAGTGCAGACCCGAGGCCAGGCGGCGACAAACCGCATGACCTGGACGGAGCTCAAGGCTCTTGTACTGGAACATTTCTGCCCGAAAAACGAATTGCAAAAGTTATAAAATGAATTGTGGAACCTGGAAATGCAGGGGGCAGACCATTTGGGTTATACGAACCGGTTTAATGAGTTGTCGCGATTAGTACCATGGTTGGTCACCCCAGAGTCGAAGAGGGTGGAGCGTTATATTTGGGGGCTAACTCCAGTTGTAAGGAGTATAGTCAATTCTGGGGGACACCAGACGTATGAGGGTGCGGTGACGCAAGCTGGTATCGTCACGTATGATTTCGTAAGAAGCGGGTCACTGAAGGTGGCAGGAGAGTCCGCTGGGGGGAAGCCGAGTTCACATGACCATAGGACCCAGGAAAAGCAGCAAGGTAAACGTGCTAGATCCACTGCCCAGAACTACTCCATGACTAGTTCGGGCGGGAGGCAAGAACCGCAGAAGGGAACGTTTCCTAAGTGTGGGAAATGTGGTTACCACCATGGTGGCGTGTGCAAAGAGGTGGTGTGCCACCGGTGTGGCAGGATTGGACACTACGCACCCAATTGTAAGACAAATCTGAACAACCTGAACCGTCAACCACAACCTATCCGTGCGCAGCCATTTAAGACCCAACTAGCCCGATAGCAGAACCCGCAAGGAAACCAAATGGTGACCACCAGCCGTGCTTGCTATGAATGCGGCGGCACGGATCACTTCAAAAGACACTGTCCGAAACTGAACCAGGGAGGAAACGGGAGGCAACCCTCGGGTCAGGCATCGTCGTCCAATCCGGCGCGAGGCCGAGCATTCGTGATGGGGCGAACGAGGCACGCCAGGACCCCAGCGTAGTGACAGGTACATTCCTCGTCTCTGATCATTACGCTTCTGTATTATTTGATACAGGTGCCGATAGAAGTTTTATCTCCGTTAGATTCCTTTCGATAGCAAACCTTCCTATTGGTGAAACCATAGAACCTTACACCGTAGAAGTCGCTAACGGTAAAACCATGATAGTTAATCAGATAGTTCGGAATTGCCCTTTTATTCTGAACGAACAATCCTTTCTGATTGACTTGTTACCGGTAGAGTTGGGTAGTTTTGACGTGATAGTGGGAATGGATTGGTTAGCACGTAACAAAGTAGAAATAAACTGTGAAAAGAAAATCGTCAAGATCCGGGTGTCGGATGACGAGGAGGTATTAGTGCAAGGAGAAAAATCCGGCACCATGATACCATTTATATCCCACCTCAAGGTGTTAAAATATATACGTCAGGGATGTGTGGCGTATCTAGCGAGCCTGACAGCCACTGATTCTGAGGAAAAACGGGTGGACGATATTCCAGTGGTACGCGAATTTCCACAAGTCTTCCCAGAAGAACTTCCTGGATTACCGCCAACCCGACAGGTTGAATTCAGAATCGATCTATTACCTCAAGCTGGCCCTGTTGCTAAGGCACCCTACCGACTTGCACCATCAGAGATGCAAGAATTATCCAACCAATTGCAAGAATTGTTGGATAAAGGATTTATACGTCCTAGTTATTCCCCGTGGGGTTCACCGGTACTATTCGTGAAAAAGAAGGACGGGAGCCTTAGAATGTGCATTGATTACAGGGAGTTGAACAAGTTGAAAAATCAAAAATAGGTATCCTCTCCCCCGAATCGATGATCTGTTCGACCAACTACAAGGTGCGAGCTACTTCTCAAAAATAGATCTTAGATCGGGATACCATCATGTTAGAATTCAGGAGGAGGATATCCCAAAAACCGCATTCCGGACTCGCTACGGTCATTACGAGTTCTTAGTTATGCCTTTTGGGCTAACAAATGCGCCAGCAGTGTTCATGGATCTCATGAATCGAGTCTGTAAACCCTACCTCGATAAATTTGTCATCGTGTTTATTGACGATATTTTGATATACTCGAAGAATAAAGAAGAGCACGAGCAACACTTAAGATTAATTTTAGAGCTTCTAAATCAGGAGAAGTTGTATGCAAAATTCTCCAAGTGTAACTTCTGGTTACAAGAAGTGCAATTCCTTGGTCACGTTATAAATCACCAAGGAATACACGTCGATCCAAGTAAGGTTGAAGCGGTTAAGAATTGGCAAGCGCCTAGATCGCCAAAGGAAATCCGCCAATTCTTGGGCTTAGCCAGATACTATCGTCGATTTATAGAGAACTTTTCCAGCATCGCCCAACCTTTAACCCTCCTGACTCAAAAGGATCGAAAGTATGATTGGGGAGAAGAACAGGAAGCGGCGTTTCAAACGCTAAAACAAAGATTGTGCCAAGCACCAATCTTAAGTCTCCCCGACGGAGACGATGGTTTTGTCGTGTATTGTGACGCATCCTGTAGAGGATTGGGATGTGTGTTGATGCAGAATAATAAAGTCATAGCCTATGCTTCCCGACAATTAAAAGTACACGAGAAAAATTACACTACTCATGACTTAGAACTGGGAGCAGTTATCTTCGCACTTAAAATCTGGAGACATTATCTCTACGGTACAAAGTGCACCATCTTCACCGATCATAAAAGTTTGCAACACATATTCGATCAGAAAGAACTGAATATGAGACAACGAAGATGGGTCGAATTATTAAGCGACTATGACTGTGACATCCGTTATCACCCCGGCAAGGCTAACGTCGTAGCCGATGCCTTGAGTAGGAAGGATCAGGTTAAGCCATTGCGAGTGCGAGCGCTGGGGATGATAGTCCAGTCGAACCTTTCGGATTTGATTCGAGTCGCTCAACGCGAGGCGTTGAAAGAGGAACAATTGGAAAAAGAGGGACTTTACGGTAACGAGAAGAATTTCGAACAGCGCGTGGACGAAATTCTCTATTTCAAAAATCGGATTTGGATCCCGACCCTCCATGACCTTCGTGAATTAATCATGGACGAAGCGCATAAATCGAAATATTCCATACATCCGGGATCGGATAAGATGTACCAGGATGTGAAGGAGTTCTACTGGTGGCCGGGTATGAAAAAGGAAATAGCCACATACGTCGGCAAGTGTACGACGTGTGCGAGGGTTAAGGCGGAGCACCAGAAACCTTCGGGAATGTTACAACAACCGGAAATTCCGGAATGGAAGTGGGAGCAGATCACGATGGATTTTGTGACACATCTCCCCAAGACGTCCCGTGGACATGATGCAATTTGGGTAATCGTGGATCGATTAACCAAATCGGCACATTTTATTCCGATTAGAAATAATTATAATACTGAGAGACTTGCGCAGATTTATATAAATGAAATTGTGTCTCGTCATGGTATACCCATCTCAATCATCTCCGATCGGGATAGCCATTTCACCTCCAAACTTTGGCAAGCTGTCCAAGAAGCGCTGGGAACGCGTATTGATCTAAGCACAGCTTACCACCCTCAGACCGACGGTCAGTCTGAGAGGACCATCCAAACCCTGGAGGATTTGCTTCGTGCATGCGTACTGGATTTTAAAGGAAATTGGGATCAACATCTCCCACTCGTTGAATTTTCCTATAATAACAGTTATCATAGCAGTATAAAGGCAGCGCCTTACGAAGCATTGTATGGTCGGAAATGTCGATCACCACTCTGCTGCACTGAAGTGGGCGACGCACAGGTTATTAGATCCTGGTCCAGGAAACGACCAGCAAAATCCTTGAAATTAAGAACAATCTAAAGGCCGCACGGGATCGGCAGAAGAGTTATGCCGATACCCGTAGAAAACCGTTATCATTTGAGAAAGGTGATAAAGTGTATTTGAAAGTATCACCTTGGAAAGGAGTAGTCAGATTTGGAAAGGCGGGGAAGTTAGCCCCTCGATACATTGGACCATTCGACATTATTGCAAAAATTGGTCCTGTAGCATACCGATTAGAACTGCCTGATGAACTGAGTGCAGTTCACAACGTGTTCCACGTGTCGAACTTGAAAAGGTGTCTGTCGGATGAGACATCGGTGTTACCTTTAGAGGGTGTCCAAATAAGTGATAAACTCAACATTGTAGAGGAACCCATAGAAATAGTGGATAGGAAAATCAAGCAACTTAGACACAATAAGATCTCATTGGTCAAAGTTAGATGGAACTCGCAACGAGGCCCAGAATATACATGGGAACGAAAGGACGAATTTCGGAAGAAATACCCCCACCTATTTCCTCAAAAGGAAGTAGTTGACGCGTAAAATTTTGAGGATGAAATTTTTATAACGGGGGGAGAATGTAACGATTCCGGCAAATTCAGGTATACCCTAGCCGGAATATACTATTTACGTGTTATTCAATACTGAATATATGAATTATAATGTGTTTATACGAGTATATAAGATTCACAGTACGAATTATACTCAAATGAACAGTTAGTCGTATTAGAATTACGATTAACCGATGAACGGTTATTGAAACCCGAACGAATCGGGGATTACGTCATAGATGAAATATATGATGTTTAGTAAGGTTTACGAAGTATTAAGGCTTCGGGATAAGTGGATTATAGCACAGAAAAAGGTTTCGATTTATTAGTACGTCGGTACGTTAAACGAAACCTTTAACATCAAACCAAGCAAGAGACGATCGATCAAGCCGAAAAAGATGCACAATGACCGACAATATGATGTGTTGAGTCAATAAATGTCATGGTTTAAGTTTTTAAAGATTTTAAATCGGTTTTATATAAATTTTATTTTTAAGCCGAAAAACGACCGTTTTAGCCTCGTTTTAGGTCGAATTAAGCGTTTAACCGAAAAACGAACTGAACCAGATTATCCACAACGTTATCTGGATTACGCAATCCAAATGTGTGGCCATGGTTAGAGTTGTGGGCCCCCCTCCCCACCTTACTATGGACCGATCGGTCCATAGTCTCACACATACACATTCACTTTTTCTTTTTCTCCAAGATTTCTCTCCAAATCCTCTCTACATTCTCCAACATCCATCCAAGAACCAAGTTTTTAAGCAAGAAAACGAGGTATAGACCGAGTTATAATCGTGTTATTCTTCTTTTCTTGATTCATTTACAAGGAAATGAGGTTTCAAATGAAAAATGGGTGAAAACCCGAGATGAAACCGATTCTTGGAGGATCAAGTGATGTATACAAGTTATACAAAGGATCTTGGTCCAAGAAAGTAGTTAAAAGAGTCAAAAACGAATTTTTACGGTCAAAATCTTTGTTTTGATGTTTTAATCGAAACCATGAAAGAAATGGCTTGATTGTGGGTATAACTTGCTTGGTGTGGTGTTGTTGTGCTTGTAAGTGTTGTATCTAGTGGCTAGCAAAGGCTAGAAACCAAGATCTTTGCGATCTAACGCTAGAAAACACAAAAGTAGTTCGGTTTTCGTATGATTTAGTTATTTTGGACAGATTGTGATAGACCTAGAGTTGGGTCACGAAATTTCACAGAGATGATCTACACATGAAAATATAAGATCTGTGAATTTTTGGTAATATTTGGATAAAGGATGAATATTTGGTGAATTTAATGCTCGGTTTTGGCCAAAAATGGTGAAAAATAGCTAAACATCATGAAAAATTCTGGAAAATTTAAGATAAGCTTTTTATAACATATAAAAGTCACACACAAAATTTCAGGTTCATTGGAGAAGTCTAAGTAGGCTTTTCGGTAAAACGAGTTCTAGGGATTTCTAGCTCGGTTTTGGTAAAAATGGCATCAAAAGTGAGTTTTTGGTTCTGGAAAAATTACAGGGAACTATGTGGGTGACAGGGGTCATCCCAGAAAAATTTGGGATTTTTCGAAGGTCGTTTGGTATTTTAGACATATTTGGTGTTTAAATGACGTTTAAAAATGGTTAAATAAATCTTAGATATAAAAATTAATTCTGGAAAAATTTTATAAAATTCCTTACTGTCAAAATATGGTTTGTACAAAATTTCAAGGTCCGAGACTAAACGGATATTTATTTGTGCTAAATGGAACTTAAAAACAAACTTTTAGAGCTTAAAACGTGTAAACCGGCAAAGTTCGCCTAAGCGAGCTGACTGGTGCATAAAAACATTAAAAATGGGCTATTTTCATGAAACTAAGTTAATCAAGTAAAAATAAATCATCCGAAAATAATTCGGATGATTTGGGTAATTTTACCCGATTTAACCGTTTCCGGTGTATTAAAGACGGAAATGGGCACCGCGGCCAAACGGGGTGTCTAACCGAGCTCTAATTTCACCACTTTAATGAAAATATCAATAATAACTATTTTCGGGTCGTGTGTGGTCAAACTTATTTTTGTAAACATAAAGACGGATAACCGTGCTAGGCAAGCAAAACGAGAAAACAAACTAACGGTAGTTTTGACTAAAGAACTCTAGGTGATATCACAATCTAAGTCCTGAAAGGTATTTCGGGGTTAACATTGTCCCCGGATCGTGTCCGGTACTGGGTTAACAGTGTCCCCGGACGTACCGGTTAACGCGAATTTAAGTTATATTGATAGAAATTGTGTAGTAACGATTTGGGGATCGTATTACAGATCTGTACCAGTAGCCGTGCACCGTAGTACATCTTGCTCACAAGAAGGTGAGTTTTCACGAGCCCCTTTTACTGAACTGTTTTAAATATTTTTCACGGGGCGGAAAGCATGTTTTTTTTATCAAAGTGTTTAAGTACATGCCGATCGCATGGAAATGAATGTATTTATATAATGTTTATTGTACGGAAATCGTACGGTAATGTATTAAGATGGTAATTAACTGAGTTGCTAATATTGTAATGCCCGAAACAGTGTTCTGGGGTAACCGAGTTCCCAGAGGTTATTAAATGTGTTTCTGGGGTAACAGAGTTCCCAGAGGTTATTAAATGTGTTTCTGGGGTAACAGAGTTCCCAGAGGTTATTGGAAGTATTCTGGGGTAACAGAGTTCCCGAAGGTTAATCGATATGTTTTGGGGTTAATAGAGTTTTCACTTGTGAACTCAGTATAATTACATCACTTATTCATGATTTTTATAATGATTTGTCATGGTTTATTTAAATTAGTGAAACTCACCAACTATTCGTAGTTGACCCGTTTTCTTTACATGCTTTCTAGGTACACTCAAATTGGAATGAGTGATATGTGTTCGATGCTGTGTGCTATTTTGTGGAGGTCTAGAGATCTATATTTTTCATTAAATATGTTAATGTACTATCGGTAACACTTATGTGATAACGCTTAGATGGTTATGAAACTCAGAACAATGTAATACGTTTAAATTAATGTAGTGGTGTTTTCTTTATAAACAATGCTGTTGATATCAGATGTGTCTGTTGCATCCCGTGTACGTTTCCGCTGCGGTTACGGGGTGTTACAATACTCCTAAAGCTGTCTCTCAATACTCACAAGAAGAGAAGAAAGCTTTAGAAATCGAGATAAAAGCATATTCTACTTTGACTATGGCTTTACCAGAAAATATCTTCCATCAAGTTGGTAGTATCAAGAGATGTGCATCTTTATTTCAACATCTGCGTATGAGAAGCATGGGAAACACATCTGAGAGTAAGAAAGTGATGCTCAAGTTTCAATATCGAAACTTTAATTTATTGAAAGGAGAAACATTTGAAGAGATGACTACAAGATTTAGTCATTTAATTGCTAAAATAGACAAGATGAAAATGGAAATTTCTGAAAGAGATAAAATTGACACTATCAAGAGTGTGCTTCCAAGTTCCTACTCAACATTTCTAATGGTTTTGAAAGAGAATGATTATTTTCGGAATGAAGACTTGACGGCACTTGAATTTCTACAAATGATCGAAGCTAGAGAATATGATCTTAAGTGTCAAAAATCTTCCAAAGAAAATCAAGATCCAGCTTTCTATGGTGGAAGTATGCCTCTCAGTTCAACAATCTCTCCAATTACTGCTTTTCTTACTCATGCTGCAAATGAAAAAGAATCAGCTATGTTTAATGATCCAAAAGTTTGTTTCTACTCTGCTGGTAATTCGGGTGGTTCTGGAAGTTCAACCAATACCAATCCATTTGCTTCACCACCTAGTGTTAATATGAAGGAAGCTGAGCAAAACTTTGCTTTTCTGACAGCTTTTATGTCTTCATATGAAAACTTAGTGAGTAGTAAAATTGCCACAAGTGATTTAACAGATGAGGACTATGATCAGATAGATCTAAATGATCTAGAAATCATGGATTTAAAATGGAACATGGCTATGATTGTTCGTAAAGTTAAAAGATTCATACAGAGAACTGGAAAAGATCTTCCAGCTTTAAACAAGAAGTTGGGTTTTGACAAATTAAAAGTAAAGTGTTACAATTGTCAAGAATTCGGACATTTCGCGAAGGAGTGTGACAAACCAAGGAAAGAATACACTGGACCTCGTGGTCAAAGTCAAAATACTTCTTCACCACGAGGATGTGATGCTGAAAAGAAACCATCTTCTTCTACAACACAAGCAATGTTAGCAGACGAAACTGATTGGTCACAACGGCTACTATGCAATGATGTTCAATCAAATTTGGCTATGTTTGGGTTACATGATGATTGTCAAGATGCTACTGGTAGTGGGATGTCTTCCGATAATGATTCTGGTTCTGATTCTGACGACTCTTGCGACAAGCCTTCTGAATCAATGTTTGTATGCATGGCTAAGATCAATGAGGGTTCATCCAAGACCATTTCTGGTGAAAACTGGATTATGGATAGCGGATGTTCTCGTCATATCACTAGGAATCTCAACCTATTAACCAATGTAAGAAATATTCAAGGGGGTTATGTAGCATTTGCTGGGAATTCTGGGGGCATGATCACACAAGAGGGTGAAGTTTCAAATGGTCACATTACGTTTGAGAAAGTGAATTATTGCGACAAGGTTGATCATAACTTATTAAGTGTATCGCAGATTTGTGATAAAAAATACACTAAGATATTTACTGACAAAGAGTGTCTTATCTTGAAACCGGGTTATGTTATTCCCGAGGACATGGTTTTCATGCGATCACCACAATCAAATGATATTTATGTCTTAAATATGAGTTCTAAGATATCAACATCGATTGAAACATGTTTTGTCTCGAAAGCAACCGAGAAAGACTCGATTCTATGGCATCGTAGAATGGGTCACATACATGTCAGAAAGATGAATTATTTAATGGCAAATGACTTAGTTGAGGGTGTCTCGTTAAAGAATTTTAAGTTATCTGATCACTGCGTTGCATGCAAAAAGGGCAAGCAGAAGAAGAAGACACATCCCTCTAAGTTATTGAATTCCACTGATACTCCTCTTGAACGACTTCATATGGATTTGTTTGGTCCAGTGAATTGTGCGAGTATTTCTGGAGACTGGTATTGTCTGGTAGTGACAGATGATTATTCAAGATATTCATGGGTGTTATTTATGAGTTCAAAAGATCAAACACCGGTTTTGGTACAAAACCTTATTACTAAGATCGAATCACTGTATAAACAAAAGGTGAGGGGAATCCGAAGTGATAATGGTACTGAATTCAAAAACACTATATTGGATTTCTTTTGTATTCAAAAGGGAATTCACCAAGAATATAGTGCACCTTATGTACATCAACAAAATGGTGTTGCTGAAAGGAAAAATAGAACTCTGATTGAAGCTGCACGTACAATGCTCGCTGATTCAAAGCTTCCGGTTCAATTTTGGAATGAGGCAGTGAATACAGCTTGTTATACGCTTAATAGGGTTCTAACAGTGAAACGACTCAAGAAAACAAGCTACGAGATCTTAAATAATAGAAAACCTAATTTAAAATACCCTGAACCATTTGGGTGTCCGTGTACAATGTTGAAGAAGGATTCAGGTAAATTTGAAGAAAAAGCTATCGAAGGGTATTTCTTGGGATATGCATCTCCAAAGAAAAGGTTTTTAATTTCACATCTGGCTGTGTTGAAGAATGGTACCATGTGGACTGTCAAAAGTACACAACCCCTCCTCAAGGGAAAGGTCCAGACTGGATGTTTGACTACGATAGTTTATTTAATTCTTTTACTCCTTCGACTGATCACATCGATGAAGATCTGGTTAGAGCATACTTTGAAGAACAATTGAACATTCCAGGTTCTTCAAGTTCTAATACAGTTGAAGCTCAACCAGATGCTCCAACTGAAGAATCTACAGATGTTTCTCCAGTTGCTATTGATACTGTTTCTACTTCTTCTGATGATGATCAAGCTGAAATTCAAGTTATTAATCTTGACAATGATAATGTTTCATCTCCCGAGTTGGGTGAACATTACACTAATTTATTTGATAATGTTGTTGTTCTTGAGAATCCCACTCTTTGGATTCATGGATATCATCCACAGGAAAACATCATTGGAGATCTTGATGTGGGTGTTCGTACACGTCATCAAGTTGCTTCGTCATGTGACAATAACACGTTGTGTGCTTACACTAACTTACATTCTTCGGGAATTGTGAATCTTGCTAAGTTCAATTGCTTTCTATCTCAAGTTGAGCCAATGACAGCTCGTAAGGCACTTGAAGATCCTTCTTGGGTAGAAGCTATGCAAGAGGAATTACAACAATTAGCACGTTTGGGTGTTTGGGACTTAATAGGCAAACCTGCTAGAGTTAAGAAAGCTATTCCGACTAAGTGGGTATTTAAGTGTAAGAAGGACGATCGAGGGGTGATTGTCAGAAACAAAGCACGTTTAGTGGTGCAAGGTTTTTATCAGCAAGAGGGTATTGTTTACACAGAGGTATATGCTCCAGTTGCAAGATTAGAGTCGATTCGAATCTTCCTGGCTTATGCAGCTTATAAGAATATCAAGGTTTATCAAATGGATCTTAAGAGTGCTTTTCTCAATGGTGAATTACACGAGGAAGTGTTTGTCCAACAACCACCTGGTTTTGAAGATCCTGATTATCCAGACCGTGTTTACCGTTTAAACAAGGCTCTGTATGGTCTACATCAAGCCCCGAGAGCTTGGTATGGCACGCTCGCCGACCATCTGACTGATAATGGCTTCAAAAGAGGAACTGTTGACTTCACTTTATTTCATAAGACTGTTGGTGATGATCTTCTTCTAGTCCAGATTTATGTTGACGACATTATTTTTGGGTCTACAAACGACACATTGTGTAAGGAGTTCGAGAAGTCCATGCAAACAAAGTTCGAGATGAGCTTGATGGGAGAGATGAATTTCTTTTTAGGGTTGCAGGTTCACCAGTCTGCTCACGGAATTTTTATTCATCAGACTAAGTACGTGAATGACGTCTTGAGCCGATTCAAGGTTTCTGCCGGAAAAATCCCTTCTACTCCTCTTCCAGTGGGTCACAATTTCACCGGATGAATTGGAGGATTCCGTTGATCCAACCCTTTATCGTGCTATGATTGGTCTCTAATGTATTTAACGGCTTCTCGCCCTGATATTATGTTTGCTGTTTGTCTTTGTGCAAGGTATCAAGCAAGTCCACGAGTGACTCACCTAGCTGCAGTCAAGAGAATTCTTCAGTATTTGAGGGGAAATCCAGACATCGGGTTGTGGTACCCCAAGGATGATACGTTCATTCTTACTGCCTACTCTGACTCAGATTATGGAGGATACAAGATCAACTTCAAATCAACGACTGCGGGATGTCAATTTTTAGGAAACCGACTTGTTTCCTGGCAGTGTAAGAAGCAGACAACGGTCTCCACTTCAACCGCTGAAGCTGAATATGTTGCAGCCTCGAGTTGCTGTTCACAGGTTTTGTGGATACAACAACATCTTCGCGACTACGGTTTGAAGTTTCTTACTACTCCCATCTTGATTGATAATTCTGCTGCTATTAGTATCACCAAGAATCCCGTACAACATTCTAAAACGAAACATATCGAAATTCGATATCATTTTATTCGGGATTGCTATGAAAAGAAATTAATCGATCTTGAGAAAGTGCACACTGATTTTCAAAAAACTGATCTATTTACAAAAGCGTTTGATAAAACACGTTTTAACTTCTTGCTTGGCTTAAATGGATTGAAGACCCTTGCTGAGATCCTAAAATTAGGATAATTATCTTTAAAATGCTTTATTGATATAGCTTAATTTTTTATGTTTTTAGGTATTAGGGGGAAAATCTAGATATACAAAAAGAGTGTGTTTTTTAGTTTGTATAGATAAAACCCAAAAACATTGAAAAAATTTTCAAAATTCAAAAATATTGTGATTTATGTTCTTTAATGTTTTTCTTTTAAGTATTAGAAAAACCAAAAATATTTAAAAAAAAAAATTTTGAAAAACCAAAAAGAATGTGATTTATGTTTTTTGTACAGAAAAATCCGAAAATCCAAAAAGATTGTGAAGTTTATTTTGTTTATAAGAAATTTGAAAAAGACAAAAATTGTGTTTTTAAAGTTTGTACAGAGAAAAACCAAAAAGATTTTTGCAGACGTTTTTAGATTATTTTCTCTCTGAAAATTACGTCGGTTATTTAAGTTTGTGAAGCATGCTTGCATGTCTTGGTCCTATGATTCACTTGTGAATTGAAGGTTAGCCATTTATTTATTAACTTAAGTTAACTGTGGCGATTAAATTTATCTTTATTTTGTTTTTATGCTACTCAAAATTTTGAGTTTTTGAAGCAAAAAGAGAAAATGATAGTACATTGATTTTCTTGACCCCAAGTTCAGCAAAAAGTAAGCTTAAAAGACTGTGTGCTTAATTGCATTGGTGCATTGGTAGGTCTTAAAACAACCCAGTAGAGTAAAGTATGTGATATAAACATAAAGAAACGCCAAATTGAAAGGGGTGTAGTCTCTTGCAAAAGTCTCGGTGAGGATGGCAGAAATGTAATAACCAGTCATACTCAAGCCTTATATTTGTTGATCACCCAAAAATCAAATAAAGCAAATAACAAGCGTTAAGATTCGGGACACTGTGAGTCTTTATGCGGCTTAACCATCTGGGTATTCATAAGCATGAATATTTCACTCGCTTTCTAGAGCAAACCCAAAGTCATTAAACTTGATCACTGCTGTACTTCGTACAATTTAAATTACTGACTTGATCAAAATACGCTGTTAGTCATACAAGTGTTCCTCCCTTGCGTGCGTCTTAATACTATTAAGAAACGGACCCCAGGGGATACAATGTATGTAAGCCGACAGATGGACTCGTGCATACTCACTCACAGTAAAGGAAACTTGATGCATTGCTCAAAATTTCTACAATTGGTATCAAAAATTTTGATCAACAATATAATGGTTTAAGTCAAGCTGGGGTGATTTGGCAAAAATCAAATTAAGCTTGAACCGTGATTAGAGGCTGATAGTTTCTGATATTCTGTGCTTTAATTGAACAATTTTAATCATATCACAAAAATACTTGAATGTGTGTAATTAGATTTATGTGGACAACAATACCAATGACCGACTTATCGCCAGTCATAATATCGCTGAAATATAAAACTGTGATAGAAGGGCAATTTGGTCAATATGATTCTCTGCTCAAACTCAACAAAAATACAAAAATATGTACTGCTTTTGCTAAAAAAAAATTTTTTTAAAAAAATGGTCTATTTTAATGGTTTGGATATTCTTCTGTAAATACATTCTTTAATTCTTTAAATTTTTAAAAAATACCAAAAATATTTTCGTCTTCTTTATACAAAATACTTTAATATTTTTTTTAAGTTATGTTTCGGAAATCTGAAACATTTTTAAGGTAATTGGTTGTCGGGATAAAAAGGTTTCTCGATAACCTAATTTATTAATTTATTTAATTCTTTATTTAATTCATTAATTTATTTTATTTATTTAATTTAAAATTAAATAAAAGAGTTTAATTCGCTAAAATCTAATTCGTTATGTATGGATAACGAACTAGATGATTCTTTAGCGAACTAGCTTCTTGTTCGCTAACCTAATTCGCTTCCGCACTCTGTAATGAATCATCCCTTCGTTATGCATATTTAACGAATCATGACACGAATCATGTATTGATTCGCTACCTTTATTTTAACGAATCAAGTAGCGATTCACCATCATAAGGTAACGAATTGAGTTAGCGAATGGGCTAATTCGCTAACTGTAAGTTAAACGAATCGTCTGATTCGTGCAAGTTATGCCTAGGGCTTCGTGCACTGATATATAAGACAAGAAAACGAATAGTATTCCACTGTTCGCCTTCTTTCTTCATCTTTAAGAAACCTATTCAAATTCTCTCTGAAAATTCGACCTTTTCGTTTGAATACTTCAAAGATCGATTTGAGTTTCTTAGGTATAACTGTTCTTGGCGATATCATTTTCGTAAAAAATGGCCATGTATTGACTACTAAATTATGAAATTTTAGGGGTTTAAGGGTTTTGAACTTTTGAAATTTTTTTTGTGTATAATTTTTGTTCATAATTGTATGATTTTGATATCTTTATGATCGGAATCACTTTCCGATACCCTTGGTGGACTCTAATCAACATTTGATTATTGTTTGCTGGGTTAATTATTGTTGTGTGTTCTTGATGTTTACTGTTGGTCCGTTTGATCCTTAGCACATCTAGGTATTGAGTCTCAATCTCATTCACCTACATTCACTAGTGTGTTTCCGAGCTCAACGAGCAGATTATCTTGATGTTCAACAAAGTTATGGCCTAATTGAATCTGGGTTTAAAATGTTGACTATTGTTGTTCTTGTTAATTTTGACCTTGACTTTGTGAAGTCAAAGAAAAAGTCTTAATTCTGACCATTCGTTAGTCTTAGTGAATTGGAACTGTTTAGTGTCCAATTCGTTAAGATTTTACACGAACTAGCTTAGCGAATAAGATGTTACACGAATCAAAGTTTGATTCGCTTAAAATATAACGAACTAGAGTTTAGTTCGTTAAAATTAATTAGTGATTCGCTAGGTTTAGTTCGTTAAGTTATCTTGGTATAACGAATCAGTGTGATTCTTAACGAATGACATTTTAAAAAAAAAAATTAATTTTAATATTCATTTAATTTAATTAAAGGATTTAAATCGTCTACTTTATGTAAATAACTTAATTCCATATTTTTCAGATTATATATTGAAATCTATTCTCATATTCATTTTTATTTATGCAGTAAACATGGCTGATCAAGAACAACAAAATCAACCGCCACAGGAACAACCTCCACAAGGACAACCACAACAACCAGATCAACAAGCTGAAATGATTTTATTACCGTTTGATAAGAAGCACAACATCTGTGCTTATGTTGATCAAGACGTGACTGATTTGAGAATGTTCGGAGCTATGTTGACTTTCCTACGCCGTTCGAAGATACATTATGCAATCACTGCTAAACCTAAAGTGTATCTTAGTATAATCAGGCAGTTTTGGAACACGGCAAAATTTGTTGAGGAAAATAATTGGGTTCGAGCTACAATTAATCAGATTCCTATCACGATTGATGTTGAGGTCATTCGTCGGGTACTTCAATTTGACGATAGTGATGATTACCCGAGTGAATTTGACAGGACGTTGGTTAGGGGTTTATTCACACGATTAAATTATGGGGGTGATATTCTTAGGTCTATGTTGAACAAGAATGGGTTGTGTCCACCATACAAGTATCTGCTACATGTTGTATTACATTGTATGAGTGGACGTCGCGGTGGTTTTGATGAATGCAGACTAAGTTTACAATCGGCGTTTGTTGCACTAATCCTTAACAAGCCATTCAACTACTCAGAACTTATCTTTGATCATCTGAAAGAGCAAGTTCAGCAAACTCTACTGATGTGTTGCAAAACACACCTCTTTTCCTTACGTTTTTATCATGTTTTTATTAATAAAGTATTACTTTTATATGTCTTTAAGGGTTTAAATGATAAATATTACAAAGACATGTTAACTTGTGTAGGTGATGCAAAGAAGAAAGAAAGAACAAGAAAAAAAAGGAACTTGAAGGGTTTAAGTGTCAAGTTTTCAAAGATGTTAAAGGCCCAACCCATGCAAGATACTAAAGGCCTTAAAGACCCATAATATTAAGTATTATTACTGATTATTTTCCAGGAGTAATCAGCCAATTATCAACATAAAAAACCTAACCCTAACAGCCCCTATACTAGTCCGATCGGCAGCAAGGTTTTGGACAGCAGCAGTTCCGATCGCAGCAGCAAAGAAGAGAAGAAAAAGAGGCGGCTAGGTGTTTGTGACGGCTGGAAAAGAAAGAAGACAGCATAGAGAGGTTTGGGACAGCAGCTACAAGTGTTTTTAATCCATAATATCAGCCACATAATCATAGTAAACCTGTATAAACTTTGTTCTATTGTTCAATATTGTTTAACTGGTTGTTTTGATCTTTCAAAGTGAATTGTTTTGCAAGTAACTAGTGGTTTGGTTTATTATTGATTGATCTTGAATCTTGGTTGAGTTTTATGATGTTTATGTTGGTTAATATGATGTTTTTATTAAGTGTTCATGGCTGTCCAAATTTGATTATGAGCTAAACTCGTTGTTCTACCTAGGAATGATGTAGTGTTGACATGCAATTGACATAATAAACGGATTGGTAATGTTTAAGTTGTAAAATTGATTATGTAAAGTTTGATTAGACCATATAATTAGGTTGTATGTTGGCTGTGATTTTTGATGTGTTACTTAATTCCCACTTGCTTGCTTTAATCGAATCGGTTTTGATTATCGTTTGCATAGTTTAGCCTATTACTTGGTGTTTTGGGTTTTATTGCGGGTTGATCACCGTAGGGATATGTTGGGTAACTAATCATATAAAATCAGTTAATATACCTTCCTTGAGACCAAAAGGTGATAGGAAGTAAAGTTGTCACATATCTTTTATTTGCTAGAATTAGGACCGCGCGAAAGCGGGTTTTGCTCTTGTTGAATTTAAGTGTTATGTGCAATGAGTTGGCTTAATTAGGGTTTGGTTAAATTGTTCCTCTGTTCTTGGTTACATAACTGGGTGTTCCATGGGATGGTGTGTCGATGAGACCGAAAGGTAATTCGTCATTAGAACACATAATTAATTAATTATCCGGTAATGTTTTAATAATCAATTAAAATGAACTAGAGATTAGTTGATGAGACTGAAAAGTAATTTGACTGTCTTAAAGGATTTTTAATTGTGTCATCTTTTGAAACCGGTATCTTAAACGTTTTTCCAATCCGTTGTCATTTTCATTAAACACGAGTCAGTCCTAGGTAGACGTTTTTACATATTGAATTTAATCCGAAAGTTTTCTAAAAAGTGTTTGTTCAAAAGTTTTCATTTAATTAAGTTAAGTAGTTAAATAAAGTCTAAAAAAATCAAATAAATGTTTTGGGTGAGTCTTTGTAAGAGTTTTAGTAATCAAAATCGTTTTCACGTGTCCTTGAGTTCGACATCCGGACTTCCTTGAATGCTATACTATTTATGATCGGTACACTTGCCGGTTTTGTGTCGTTTCTATAGGATTTACGTTTTTATAAATTTAAAACTTAATTGTGATTCGGTCCTTATTTATAATATATATTTTCACACATCATCTACCGTCGAAGAAGTTTTTGATGTATCCACGCTTTTTACAACTAATTATTCAGGATCTGATACCGAATTTGGTGATTGATCGATCGTTGGTGAACGATGTTCTGGATATGGAACATATGAAAGCTGAAACGGTGCATCGTATGTTAATCTATCGAAAAGACAAGCCACAGGATAAATGGATGATTGGTCATATAATCAATCCGGATTATGTATGTTCTCCTAATGAGCGCTGGGTCCATGATGATTCGGATTCCGAGCGTGAAGGGGGAGAAGGTGGGAACAATGATGGTGGAGATGATGATGGTAACAATGATGATGGTAATGGTAATGGTGGAGCTGGTGAACAAGCTCTTAAAGAACAACAAGATGCAGTCGATGCTGCGCTAGTTGCCACCATGAAAGCTCAGCTAGAACGAAAACGAAAGGGCAAAGCTGTAGCTACTGGTGAACCATCGAAGAAGCCCCGTGTGTCTGCTGGGGCTGGAGTAATTATTGGAACACCACCACCACATCAATCAACTACTCAAAGCTCGGCGGTGCCGCTAACTACTAGCACTCCGATGCTTACCTTGACAACGACGATGGTGTCACATGAGAGGCTCGGTCTTATTCCCCTAATGGTGTTGACCGAGATACCGAGTCCTCCTGCTCTGTTGTCTACAGTATCTTCCACCACATCAATGAGACCTCCTCCTCTGCCAACAACTACTCTTCCTCCACCTCCGCCTAGTGATGTCTCTTTTATGAGGATTACTCGTCCTCAAGGACCTGTTCAACCTGTTCATCCATCCGTATACAACTTGCCACCAGGTCGTCAAACTGAAATGCTGCTAAATCTGCTACACTTATATGAAAATCAAATGGCAGCCGATCGCCAAACTCAAGAACGACTCATGGAGAATCAACAAAAAATGATGAGTTATATTTCTTTCTGTCAAAAGGAGACTAAGTCGTTGCGTACGATTGTTGAGTCTCTGGGGGTGAAATTAAAGGAACAAGATGAGTTGATTTTACAATTAACTTGCAAAGAAGATGCCCTCAAGAAACTCAAAAATGACGATGATGATCCTGACGAATCTGATGCAGGAAGTGAGCCTAAACAATCGCATGGTTCATCCTCTGGTGCTGGTGTTAGTGGCGCTGATGACTCGAGCAAGCAGATAATTACCTATCAAGATCCAACAGCTGCCAAGCCAATAGAAATGATTGAGGCTAACACGGTGATATTTATTGATGGATCGGGGGTGGTTAGAAGTATGGTGAACAGAGATGAGATAGAGGTCGGTGAGTTTGTGGTTAGATCTTTGACACGGGAGCAGATTTCAATTCTGCTTGGGCTGAATGACGATCAGTTGACTGCTTTAGAGACTGAGCCCGATGTCGAAGTGATCAATTAGGATGAAATGGAAGTTGATCCGTTATTTATGGATACGGATTTTATTTATGAGAACGAGGAGATTGAGATGGAGGATGTGACAGCTAAAGAGTACCCGGACTTGTATCAACACGTAAACGTTGATCAAGGTGCTCTGGTATTTCATGAAGACGTAATTAAAGAGACTGAGGATGAACTGGAGAAGATTGTGCAGCGAACTGTTCCCTCACTCAAAGAAGTGACTGATGATGACATAGAAAGATGGTTCAAACATCAGAAAGTGGGAAAGATCATCAGTGCTTATCGGTATGTAGATCAGGAAAGAAAAGATGCTGCTGCTGCTTGATTGAAGCTAATTAGGTGACTACCTTCAAGACTGTTTCTAAGGTACATGGTGATATTGTCTCCTGGCTCTATGATTCAGACCTTAAGGTATGTATAGTCAAGTGGGAAAAGGGTGTCCAGTATTACGAGAGGATAATGGATGTTTTAACTCTACCCGCGTTGGGATGTACGTACCCTAGTGAGACGTCCATTTATCAATCGTGGGGGTCACCGAACGGCTGAGTGGTTTCATCAACACTTACTGTTCGAGGTCAATCATGGCTTCAAATTCTTCAAGCCTCAGGTCCCAAGACGTAAGCGCACTGATGAGATTGATCCAAGGACCGGCTGGAAGAAACTTGTCTTGAAAGTGAAACCGCCAAAGACAATGAAAAGGGTTCCTGTGAAGACAATGCCTCAAGATATTTATATGTCTTTCAACCGTTGGTACTATGACAATCGTACTGGCGAGGCCGTTATTGTTCGTGGTCGAGGACTACAGACCGAGCTCATCAAGATAATCGACCCGATGTGGCTGGTTAATTTATCAGAGACAGACAACGACGTGCTATACAGGAAGCAGATTTTGTTTGAACGCCAAGAAGATTACGACCTGGCTATGCAATTCCAACGAGTCGTTCGTGTTTGTCACGAACATGGAATTCATAGTTGCAGAGACTGGCAGTCCAAGCGCTTCAAATAAGTTAAAGACAAAGAGCTCAAGACGAGGGGTGTCTGTTAGTGCACGGTTTTGCGTCTAGAGTCTTTGTATTTATCGTTAATGATTATTTATCAATTAATGAAATATTAAATGTTTATATTTATCTAATTCGTTAAAGTTATGTCTAGTTCGCTAGGAATTTTAGCGAACTAAGACTAGTTCGTTAATGTTAAGTCTAGTTCGCTAGGGATGTTAGCGAACTAAGACATTATAATGTATTCCCTCCTGATTCGTTAGGGGATGTTAACGAATCAGGGGGTGGTTCGTTAAGTTAAGTTATGTGACGAAGGGGAAGCTGGTTCGCTAGGGGATGTTAGCGAACCAGATCGCCTTCTATATATAGTGAACTACTGTTCACTTTAATTTAAGCTTTTTACTGATAAGTTTTCAGAGTTCAGATCTCTCTAAAGCTTCACCTAATATTATACAAACAATATTGATAACTTAATGATAATGTATACACATATATACAACACTGAATCTATGTTAATTATGAGCTAGATCCTTACTCGTATTAATCTTATATACAGATCTGAGATCTGTGTTTATTGTTATTGATTTCTGTATACGGGGAGATCAAACACTAGTACGGAGCAAAGCAAGAGGAAATCACATTGCTTGGGAATAGGGATAGGAGGATGCTGGGAAATCCCAAACCAGATGCTTTGAATAGCAATCTTTCGTACCCCATTCAATAAACTTGCTGGGAAAGCTTAATAGAGTGACCAAGCATCGACCTTAAATGAAAAGAGTGTCCAACCAATCACGACAAGCTGCCCTGCACTAAGCAAGTCGTAGTCCCAGCTTTTTTCTCCTTCGATTGAGTTGGATTGGAAGAGTTAGCCTGCCTTTTTCACGTGTGCGCATTGTTTAATATTAGTCTTTCTAATCTGGAGTAAGAAATCCAATTTGAGCATCGCGTCGCTTACTTAGCTTGGGTTAACTTTAGAGCTCCGCTTACTCATATGATGCGTGGGAAGAAAGAGATTGGTTGGTGTTGGCTTATGCCCCTATTGAGTAAGATTGCTCGCTAGTTGCAGTTCAATCACTGAAATCAGTGAAATCTAGAAATCAGTCTCATTTCACCATTAGGGAGAATCCACTTTATCCATTTCAATCTCTGTCATCGAAGGAAAAAGGGCTAGCATCATTTCTCCATTGGGGAGATCCACTTTTGAAATGAAAGATCAACTCTTTGAAGGGAAAAGCTCAAGTGTGAAATTACAGCTATATTGGCATCGACTTTATCGATTACAACTTATGAATTACACTTAACATTATCGATTCCAAGGCAACTTATCCTTTTGGAGCTGACGTAACAAACTACACGATCCCCTAATGAAGCCAGCATAAATCCGATCCGAATAAAGAAAATAAAAGGCAGTTTCATTATGGTAGTATACCAGCCACCTGTTCTGGAACTGGAAGTTCCAATCGGAGCATATAGATCCGTAAATGGATTTGTATGTATAGCCACTTCAGTCGTGTTTGTCGTTTCGTGAGAGTATCTTTTTTTCTGGGAACATGGTCAACCAGAAATTCTTATGTTCGCGATTCTTCATCCACCGAAGCAGAAAATGCTCCAGTTTTCCATTCTCATATGAGGCCGGAAAGTTTATTGGCAACAGGTCGACACGAAGTAATTCATCATCCTCAAACATGAGCCGATCGTTAGTTAGGGACGGTTTATAGATCAGAAAATTACCACAAATTGAATGAAAAGTGGGTCCATGTAAATAATCGAGACCTTGCAAACAACAACGCTCCTTCCCCATATGGAGTTCGGAACCCAAAGGCAATCGTTGAGTGAACTGTATCTTCTTTGTGTTAGTTAACCTAAGCCGCACCCTTACTGCTGGGAGGGGGCTCGACCCCCGAACCGTACGTGGGACGAGTTTCTGCCTCATACAGCTCGGGCCGAAACCCGGGGGAAATTTAGGAGAGATGGAGAGAGCCAGAAGCTGACAGTCAGGGCGAGGATAAGCTTCCTTCTTCACAAGCTTATCCCTCCCAAAAAACCGACCCGAGAGCGCTTCCCTTTTTTCTATTCCATCTCATTCCATTCAGGGGCAGGCGGCTAATACTAATATAATAAATGAAGTAGTCGTCGTCTAACCAATCGGCTCGGACACCAGCCCGCCCGTGCCCGCCCATTTTGTCTCGCCCTAAATGGAATCCCTTAGTTACGCTGCACCCCGACCCAAGTCCCCACGTCCGCTATTCTCCGCCCGAAACCCAAGAAGTTGGCTTTGCCAACACAACATTAGGGCCGTCCCCTTCATCCTATACTGACCCCGGCCCGGGCTGGCTTTTTGGGAAGCCCATCCCCACCATACTCACGGCCCGGCTGGCCTGCCAGCGGTAGTGGGAATTCTCCCGTTCCCTGTTCAAAAACTTGGTTGGATGCGGGATCTACTCCACGAGGAGCGGTACGGACATAGATGATATCATCACGACCTCTCTTTTCGTACCGCTAGGAATGCTTAACGCCACTTCGCCAACTGGCGTTACCTGCGCTTTCGTGTGTCTCAGTGTGGTCAGCACTGTGTGTTTTCCGAGCAGCGAGTCTTACACCCATTCGCATTAGTTCATCAAAAGTTCCTTACCCTTATGCACGAATGATTGAATAAGCCATCTTCCTATCATGGTTAAGGAGTCAACTGAGCATCTCTGCGGCGGGATTGAATACCCGGATAGAATCAGAGTTCACGCCGCCCACTCTGAACAAATAGGAGGCGTGGGCCACAGGTCGCACATAAGCCGCCAGGTCGCACGACAGAAGAACACCCAATATAAAGATGCACACTCCTCCATGTGAAATATTCATCTTCATTGGAGCTTTTTTGTAGTAGTCGTGACCAACAGCCATCAGCTGTCGGCTCATTGGTAAGGTGAGAGCTTCAAGCCCGATTTCTGGTGGCGCACTCCCCACACAAGCACCGCCCGACGAAGGGGGTACGGGTAAAGCTACAGGCCCAAAAACTTCGACCCTTCTTTCTAAAGGGGGTGCCCAGGGCACCTCATCTTGTCATTTCGTCCTTGCTCATTCCCGTTAGGCCGAATTCTTTGCCCTTTCCTTCTCCGCGCACGCTTACGCTTCGCTGACCTATCGCGTGGTAAAAAAAAAAGTACGAAAGAATAGTAAACGGAGCACACCGTAAAAAGATTCTAAATATGAGAAATCCCCTTTTTTTCGATAAGAAGGAAATGAAGAACAGGAACGAAACGAAATAAGGCCTTTCTAGCTCTAGTTTCGGATGAGCTTCTCCTAAGGATGTCTGGTAATAGAATAGGTTGGCTCTCTATAATTAAGACTCCGCTTTTTGCTCCGTCAGCGGAGTGTATGAATTTCCTGGAATGTAGATAGACCAAAAGAGAGACTGAAGGGATAAGAATAGGAATTATAGTACCATTAGAAGAAGGGCACCTGTGGGAACATCTCTACTGACGAACCGTTTCAATAGTACGGGTGCTGCCGTGCCATGAGGCACGACCATGGAAGTAATGAAAAAGAAAAAGTTATGTAGTTGGACCATCTTTTCTAACCGTTCGAGTTTTGCTTCTATAGAGAAGATGAGACGCTCAAAATGAAAGTGTTCGCAATGCATACCGAAAGGGTACCAATGAAGCCGACCATTAATGACTAGTACGAAGACCAAGAGCGCAAAAAGAATATCATATTAAGGGAGAGGTAATCCCAATTTCAGAGAAGAGGAAAAAAGTCCTCCGTCATAGGCGGCCGAGGGTACCTTCCTAGAGGTTCTTTTTAATTTGAATCAGGTCTCCTCACTTATGTTTATGCTTATGATAATATATGCTGATCCCTAATCTCACAAATAGATTTCGACCCAATCTCCCCTTTGTGAAGCAGATCATGAGTGTATTCCGCCTACATTTATTAGGTTCTTTGATTCTGTAAGTTTTTCTTGTTTAGATTGCACGAGAACGCCTTTTTTTACTTTATATCAAAAATAGTGATTTAAATAATAGGTAACCTTCATCAATAAACCTTGCATAAGAGATAGATCATGCTGACTTGAACTGAGCAAGAATTTCATTTTTATTTGAGCGTAAAAGCTAAGGTTGGAAACCTACTGGTTCAGCCAAGAACCAGAAACCGAATGAAGGAAGCGAAGATAAGAGTCAAAATATGCCGTGGAGAAGAGCTTACCTATGAGCGGAAGACAAAGTCGCAGGGGAACCTGTGGCTGGATTGAGTCCTTCGCGAATACATGAACCGCTTTAACAAAGAAGCCCTTGAGGTTAATAACCAACTCGATTCTATTTCGTCCTTTGTTCCCCGAAAGAAACCTCCCGGCAAGGCCTAGGAAAGACCTCATCTCTTTTTCGTGGTCATCGAGCTCGTCGAAGAAATATACCCTCCCTTATTCATCGCTCTTATCGGCTAACGATCATTAGGCGAAGCGGTTGAATCATCGCCGTTCTTAACCGAGCTAAGCATGCCTTTACGCGTGTACCCGCAGTTTATTGCAGAGAATTGGTTGTTGATTGCGGAGAATCAGTTATTGGCAATTCATTTCTCCCCTAACATGTACTCAATCTCACTTCCACTTGCCTGAATCGGTACCCTTTGATATATGGAAACGTGAGTTGATGCTTATTATCTTACATGTGCTTTAAATTTGATTGAATGTAGGTGGACAAAGCATTGAGTTTCGATAATTAGCAGACCTCAGGACATAAAATGAACAAGGTGCATGGTCCTACTATTAACCCTGTTGTCACCTTACTTGTTGGATCCTGGTACAAACGATCTAGCCAAATTACCTGTACTCTAGAAGAGTAGCCCCCCGTCATTATCAATGAATTCCCATTTTCCGCTGATGCAGGCAAAGGGATAAAAAACCTACTTTGTTTGTGAAACGTCAAGTCCCGCCTGCTTATGCGTACCTTCGTTAACTGCAAGGGTTGTCTTAGGCTCACTAAAATCTTTTTGAGTGCATGTTCTCATCTGATCGCCTGCCAGGTTAGTGAATCCCTTCGTTTGAATTCTACGAATTGGCGTGGTGGATTCTCTCTTTGGATCCTCAGAATGTGTGAAAGGAACTCTATTCTTGGCCCTAACGATAAGAGAACGATCAAGCAGAAAGAGCATAAGGAAGGTACAGCCCAACTATGAGGTACATCAGATAAACAACCTTTACTTAACCAACCTATTTTACTGAAGCAACGGCAGGTCATGGAATCTTCTAGAGATTCCCAAAGTTTATTCTTCCTCTCCACGCACAGGCAGATCTTAGGCTTTCTGTTCTTTGGTCGTTTCATTATGCCAGCTAATCCAGTTAACTGTTTCTTTTTAGTAAGCTAAGCTGTTCACCTCAGTAACGCGTGGGAATCTGCCGAACTTATTACAAGAAAACCCCTTCTTTATGTTTACTTCGGGGGTTCTCCTCCATCGGTCAATGTATTCTTACTTACCGAAAAGAAAGACTAGTTAGGTACCGTAGGTAGAGCATATTCCAACACTTCGGATAACCACTTGACATTGGCACCTTGGCCAGGTAGATCCGTCCCACTCTCCGGACCTCACCTCTGCTTTTTTGGAATACGGGCTGACTCGGAAGGGCAGATAAAACAGAACCTGTCAGTTACGCCTTTAGGGGCCGCCACGTATAGCTTTAGTTTATGCTGTAGCTTCGGTTCTTGCTCTAGTTACGAATAACCCAATCTATCTACGGCAACCACCCCTACTTTTAGTAGATGGAGATGCGCACCTAGGAAAGCACGGAATAGACCTACGTGTCGGCCAGTGCCGGGGCAAGAATAGGGACCATGAAAGCATGGGATTCAATCGAACCTTTTTGAACAATTCCTAACGCAGAAGAGGGATGCTAATAAGCTGACAGCTCAGGCATGGCTTCAATAGCGAAAGAAGTTCTTTCTGATTTGAATCAAGAAAGACAATGAATTTACGAGATCTTGATCCCCTTCACTTGTGAACAACAGGGACCCATTCTGTTGATTGCTTTTCTGCCCCAGCTCTAACAAACTGGTTTTTCTTTCTCACAGAATTAGGGAAATCATTAGATTCTTCTACGTTCTTTCGGTAACATATACCAAGATAGACTGGGAAATCCCCCTTCGAAAGACAGGTGGCAACTTGACCTCTAAGTAAGGATAGGAACGCCCGTGCCCAATCAAACACCACAAACATGAAAAGCACCTGAACCGAGACCTAAAGCTGAACCGCTGAAGGAGCCTCTTTCCGTTGTTAAAGCAAGTACGCTTTTCAAGCTTTTTCCTTACTCTTACTAAAGCAGGCACACGCTAAACTCTCTATTTGGCTTTTCACTGAAACCAATACGTCTAAACATAAGGTAGGTGCTTTCAGGACTCACTAAACGGGGGATCAAAATCTTTGCGCAGTAGAGGAGTCAAAAGCGGAGGACAAAGCGAATGTAGAGGACACAGCAGATCCCCACAGGGAAGGAAGATGGACTGGACTCACTCTCATTCATGGCATGAGCAAAAGCAGCCCTAATGACTTTCAGTGAAGATATGCTTATACGGCAAAGTCAGTCACAAAGTCTATCTTTGTAGGCTTTCACTCTAAGCCGACCATCCAAAAAGGATGTGCACAATTGATCATTGACCGCAGTCTTCTCTTTTATCTCCCAATGTGGGGAACTTTTTTCGGTTTTTTTCTCTTCAGCACAACACTCAAGGGAGATGCATGGCGTCATTACTGAATCCTTTCTTTGACCTTTCTTTTCTATAACGAAAAAAGCCCTCCTCTCGGTGATATGGGTGAGAAACCCAAAGCAGAAAAGCTCAGCAAGCCAATGGCTCAATGGTTCTCACCACCCTCCTCTGGCGCAAACACCATTTGTTGCACTGTGCTCATCGCGAGAAGCCGGGGAACTCTTTTGGGTGGACTTCAAGCGCGATGATAGTCAGTCTGAAGTTTTCTACTATGCCTTATTAGTTCAAAGACCGGGCTTGGGGGTTGGTCTCAGTGGTCAAATAAAATGTACTAGTGTGCTGTCTTAACATGCAGAAATTGTATTAGACTGCTAGCTTTACCAGCGGTAGGAGAGTTAAAATACGGTACATGAGCGAAGTAGGATCCTCTTTTTTTGTAGCCCATCGACGATATTCTTTGGTTTTGGTACATAACAATTTGCATAAGCAAATTCGAATAGTTGTTACAAATCTAGATCCCGCACTCTCATCTCAAGTCTCTAGCTATCATCTTAGTATATTAGTCAAATATATCTTGTACTTTCTTGGGCCTAACTAAGAAAAGAGAACAAGAGAAGAAAAGCAAAAGCAAATACGACTTTCAGCCAGGCTGCTTCAGTCAAGTCTAGGACTTAGGCAAGACTTATCAATCGAGTAGTTATAAAGCAGTTTAATCGCATTTAGCGTCTCTCACTTAGCTCTGATCTGGTGTCGTCGCTCACAGTCCAAGAAGAGTAGTCCTTTCATTGGCTAGGGGTATTACGCTTAATGGGATAGACCGATCATTGCTTCCTTCCTCTACTAGTTCTGGAGTCAAGCCAGCTAAGAAGTAGACTCTTTCCTTTTTCACTGGCTAGCATCATAGGGATATTCGACGTTTCATGAGATAGTATAGTTCTAGACTAAAGCTAGCAAAAAACAAGACTGAGGTCGATAGGGGCATTACTAGTAATTGCTAAGGTGCTTTATGAAGTATTAACCATGCTCATCTCCAGTCGCCTTTGTGATTTCATATACTATTCCCGTATGCCATATCTCTTATTCAATATTTCTATACGTCCAAGCTCTCCCCCATCGGTAGTTGGAAGCAGAACTGAGACTGGCTGTGACTAAAGGAAAAGGGAGCTAGGTGTGACATGAGGGCACGGTTAAGCAGATAAGCGAAGGCTCTCTCTCTCGCTCTGTGGTCTTGTGTGAACTCCTTTCCGCCCATTATTGATCTTCACTCTAAGTGAGCAGGTCAAAGCAGTTGAGGTGATAGCAATAGTAAGCAGGGAAGCAGAAGCAAAAGGTCTTCAAAGAACTTTTGTGTAATAAAGCTTCTTGGTCTCATTTCATTGGTCTCTAAGGCAAAGTCTCGCTTAATCATTCATCCATCTTTTACTGTACGGCCTCGGGCCCCACGAATTCCGATTTCTGTTTTTGTTTGTATTAAAGTGTTGGTAGCTTCTAGCCTCGAGCTGGAAAGTTTCATGGGGGTACTATAGATATAGCATAACTCTCTAAATGAGACTCAATCTATACAATCAATCAGTATGTGCAATATACCGGTCTTTGCGATATGCTCTTTCAAAAAGATCACAGATCTTCCCGCTTAGCTGCACTGCTCTCTAAGCTCTTTTGTCCGCTATCGCTTCCTCTAGTACTAGCTCTGATCTCTCTCAGTAGTTTCAGTACGAGTCTTTCATTCATCTCCTACCCTTTATAGTCGTAATCGCTAGAAACTCTATATCATTGGGAATTAATTGGCATTGACGTAATCTTTTTCTTTTCTCCTGTCGGAAGGGGGTCCTGTCGAAAGCAAGAAAAGGCATTGCAAATGGCGTGCCCTTACTCTAATTATAAATAAAGCTCTTTTGCGCTCTTGGCCAGGCCTGTAACAAGTATCTAAAATGTTTTCTTTTCGGCCGGTCAAAGCAATGACTTGAGTGAGTAAGGAAGTAGGACCTTTTTACCCCGGCTGTGAATTATTACCGACCACTCTCTGTCTCTCCCCCGCGCTGTGAATGAAGTGAGTAATTCATTGGTGCTTGCCCTTCAGTAAGTAGTTCGGGTGGCTGGATTGTAACGATTCCGGCAAATCCAGGTATACCCTAGCCGGAATATACTATTTACGTGTCATTTAAATATTGATTATATGAGTTATAGTACATATATACGAGTATATATGATTCATAGTACGAATCATACTCGATTATATAGCGAATCGTATTGGAATTACAATTAACCAATGAACGATTATTGAAAACCCGAATGAATCGGGAATTACATTATAGACGAAGTATATAATGTTTAGTGGTATTTACGAGGTATTAATGCTTCGGGATAAGTAAATTATAGCACAGAAAAAGGATTTCGATTTAATGGTACGTCGGTACGCTAAACGAAACCTTTATCACCAAACCAAGCAAGAGACGATCAATCAAGCCGAAAAAGATGCGTAATTATTAATAATATGATGTCTTAATGTCATGGGTTAAGTTTTTAAAGTTTTTAAATCAGTTTTATATAAATTTTATTTTAACCCGAAAAACGACCATTTTATGCTCGTTTTAAGCCGAATTACGAGTATTAAACGAGAAACGAACTGAACCAGATTATCCACAACGTTATCCGGATTACACAATCCAATTTTGTGGCTATTATTGAAGATGTGGGACCCACCCCCACACCACAAAGGGGCCGGCCACCCCTCCTTTGATATTATCTTTCATTTTCTTTTTTTTTCTTCATACAAACACACACAAACTCTCTCAAAACTCTCTCCATCTCTCAAGCTTTTCATCACCCATCACAAACCCTTGATCCTCCATCCATTTCCATCATTTCTAATCAAGAACAAAGGTATAAACATGTTATAATACATGATCTTTGGTGTTAATTACTTAGTTTGAGTTGTTTTTGCAAGAACAAAAAGGTTCCAAATGAAATATGGGTGAAAACCCGAGATGGAACCGGTTCTTGTGTGATCAAAGGATGTATACAAGTTATACAAAGGATCTTGATCCAAGTAATTAGTTAAAAGTGTTTAGAACGAATTTTTACGGTTGAAATCGTTGTTTTGATGTTTTAACCGACTCTAGGAAAGAAATGGCTTGATTGTTGGTATAGTTTGCTTGGTGTGGTGTTGTTGTGCTTGAAAGTGTTGTATCTAGCGGCTAGCAAAGGCTAGAAACCGAGATCCTTGCGATCTAAAGCTAGAAAACACAAGATAGTTCGGTTTTCGGGTGTTTATGAAAAATGGACAGATTTCCGTGTGCTTAGAGTTGGGTCACGAAATTTCACAGAGATGATCTACACATGAAAATATGAGATCTGTGAATTTTTGGTAATTTTTGGATAAAAGATGAATATTTGGTGAATTTAATGCTCGGTTTTGGCCAAAAATAGTGAAAAATAGCAAAACATGATGAAAAATTCCGGAAAATTTAAGATAAGCTTTTTATAACATATAAAAGTCACCCACAAAATTTGAGCTCATTTGGAAAAGTCTAAGTAGGCTTTTCGGTGATACGAGTTCTAGGGCTTTCTAGCTCGGTTTTGGGTGAAAATGGCTTGAAAAATAAGTTTTAAATTCTGGAAAAATTCCAGAAAGTTATGAGGATGATAAAGATCATCCCAGAAAAATTTGGGATTTTTCTAAAGTGTTTTGGTATTTTTGATATATTTAGTGTTTTAACAAGATTTAAAAATAGATAAATAAATGTAAATGTAGGAAAATAAATCTGGGAAAATTCCAGAAAGTTATGAGGATGATAAAGATCATCCCAGAAAAATTTGGGATTTTTCTAAAGTGTTTTGGTATTTTTGATATATTTAGTGTTTTAACAAGATTTAAAAATAGATAAATAAATGTAAATGTAGGAAAATAAATCTGGGAAAATTCCAGAAAGTTATGAGGATGATAAAGATCATCCCAGAAAAACTTGGGATTTTTCTAAAGTGTTTTGGTATTTTTGATATATTTAGTATTTTAATAAGATTTGAAAATAGATAAATATATGTAAATTTACGAAAATAAATCTGGAAAAATTCCAGAGAGTTATGAGAATGACAAGGAACATCCCAGAAAAATTTGGTATTTTTCTAAAGTGTTTTGGTATTTTTGATATATTTAGTATTTTAATAAGATTTGAAAATAGATAAATATATGTAAATTTACGAAAATAAATCTGGAAAAATTCCAGAGAGTTATGAGAATGACAAGGATCATTCCAGAAAAACTTGGGATTTTCCTAAAGTATTTTGGTATTTTTTATATTTTTAGTGTTTTAATGAGATTTAAAAATAGGTAAATAAATGCAAATATAGGAAAATAAATCTGGAAAATTTTATAAAATGTTCTTACTGTCAAATTGAGTTTTGTGCAAAATTTCAAGACCCGAGACTAAACGGGTAATTATTTGTGCTAAAATGAACATAAAAACAAGTTTTTTTTAAAACTTAAAACGTGTAAACCGGCAAAACTCGCATAAGCGAGCTGACTGGTACACGAAAACTTTAAAAATAGACTATTTTCATAAACCTAAGTAAATTAAGTAAAAATAAATCATCCGAAAATAATTCGGATGATTTGGGTAATTTTACCCGATTTTTACCGTTTCCGGCACCGAAATACCGGAAACGGGCCCCGCGGCCAAACGGGGTGTCAAACCGAGCTATAAATTCATCACCTTAACTAGGTTATCAGTGTTCCCCGATGTACAGTTTACATAGATTTAATTTGTGGGAATTATATAGTAACGACTTAGATATCCTATTACAGATCCCAGCACGTAGCTGTTCCTCATATTACCCCGACTCCCAAAAAGGTGAGTTTTCACGAGCCCCTTTTAATGAATTGTTTTAATTATATTTTCCCGGGGCGGAAAACATGTCTTATTTAAAGTATTTAAGTACATACCGATCGTATGGAAATACTTGTACATTTATATATATATGGGCTGATGCATAGAATATATAAAATGTTTATAATGTGTTATTGTTCTGGGGTAACATAGTTCCCAGGGGTTATATTGTTCTGGGGTAACATAGTTCCCAGGGGTTATTATTGTTCTGGGGTAACATAGTTCCCAGGGGTTGTTATTGTTCTGGGGTAACATAGTTCCCAGGGGTTGTTATTATTCTGGGGTAACATAGTTCCCAGGGGTTATTATTATTGTTCTGGGGTAACATAGTTCCCAGGGGTTATTATTGTTCTGGGGTAACATAGTTCCCAGGGGTTGTTATTATTCTGGGGTAACATAGTTCCCAGGGGTTATTATTATTCTGGGGTAACATAGTTCCCAGGGGTTGTTATTGTTCTGGGGTAACATAGTTCCCAGAAAGTTATTGGAAATGTTCTGGGGTAACATAGTTCCCAGCATGATTATATTGTTAATAAATGATTATTAAAATGATTTGTCAGTGTTTATTCAAATTAGTGAAACTCACCAACTATTCGTAGTTGACCCGTTTTCTTTACATGTTTTCTAGGTATGCCCAAGTTGGATTGATTGATGTTTGCTTAACTATCTGTGCTACCTGTTGGAAGCTTGCTGCTCTTTGTTTTGTAATGAATTTATTAATGTCTTATCGGTAAAATATGTGTGTAACACCTAGACAGTAATGAAACTCGCAACAATGTAATATATTATAAATTAATGTAGTGGTATTTTCTTTATAAGCAATGCTGTTGATATCAGATGTGTCTGTTGCATCCCGTGTACGTTTCCGCTGCGGTTACGGGGTGTTACAGAACTTGGTATCAGAGCCATTGGTTATAAAGAATTAGGATGTCTGAAAAAGATACCTAAAATATAACCAGTAGCTCAAGTATTATAGGATCTGAATATCAACTAATAATATATTGTGACGAGATCGGGATGAACTTGGATGGACAAGTGGGTTATTATGGTCCGGAACATAATAACAGACTTGTCTGCACGAGGAAATTCAGGGGAAGTCACGGGGGACTTAAATAGGTAAAATTGGCAACATATGTGTAAATATATGATAATATTATTATGTGGTAAAGTTGTATAAATAAGTATGTGTTAATTTAATTATGAATTACACTACGAAAAGGACTATATGTTTGTTAACTTGTGTGCAGGTATAATGGCAAGAACACCTAGTGTGTCGACGGAAGAGGACCCGGAAGAGGCTAGTTCCGGGGCCTCTGGAAGCCCAAGTGTAGCACCCAGCTCCGAGCCTTCGGAGGCTAGTCATAGTACTTCTAGACAGACCACCCCAGCTAGGAGTGCTAGTGTACCCTCCCCTGCTAGGGTTACCAGGTCTCCTACCCCGCCCGCACCACAGACTGCCCCGATTCCCCTCAGGCGCGGTCCTCGCCTCACGGCGCGGATCAGTGCCCCGTATGTTCCGCCCACTGCTACCCCACCCAGATCCACATACCACCAGGGCGAGTCTTCCCGCCCCCAACCCGAGCCTGCAACCCTACCTGTGTGGGGTCTGCCAAGGCAGGAGCGGGACTTGGCGGCGTGGCTACGTGTTCTCACCGAGCAGGTGAACGAGCACTCTGCCGCCCTGGTCGTGGGGGTACAGAGGCGGGCGTACCTCGGGGACAGCATACTGGACCACCAGTATGCTATCAACCAGTTAAAAAGGGAGTGCTCATACTCCCACTGGTTGATCGACCAGATGGAAACCCGATTGCGGGTTATGATGGCGGTGCTGGTGGTGCTGGTGGCGGTGATGGTGGGGTTGGTTTACCACCATGTGTAGACGTGTTGGATGGTAGAATTTTGAACCGCTTTTTGATACTCCGTGTAAGTAGTAAGTGGTGATACTAACACGGAGTGAATCTTGTTTAGTTATAGTACAACCACTGGCCCATGGGGGGTCTCTTGTAGGGCATATCATTATCGATACTTTTGGGTATCATTCAAGCACTGACCCATTGCGGGTTATGTCGAGGATGATACCAACATAGGCCCTTTGTATTAAATCTTAGTTGTGTAATGTTGACTGAAAGTATGTAAATTGATGTTTGTGTAATATGAATCAATGTTTATTAATGAATGAAGTATGTATTGTGTTTTATTTTGAGATGGTATTGATTATATATATTTCTTTGATGATTGTGTAGAATGGCACCGAAACGATCAACGAAAGTATCGGAAGTAGATGTGAGCCGTTTGATTGCTCAACAGTTGGAGGCGGCGATACCGGATATAGTATCGCGCATCGCCGCCAGTATTAATAACTCGACCAATCCAACCCCTCCGAGCAATCAAACGCCCATAAATAATGATGGGGAACAAAACGCTAATCCTCCAAGGAATGACAACACTATGCCGAGTACTGACGCACCGCCTACGGTGGTCGCTACCGACAGTAATGGCCCAATCCCTACTGTAGAGACCAACCGCACTGGACCATCCAGGGGTTGTTCAATCAAGGATTTTATGTTATGCAAGCCTTTAGAATTTAACGGGTCGGAAGGACCGAATGGGTTAGTGAAATGGTTAGAGAAAATAGAATCAGTGGTAAATATCAGCAACTGTCCTGAGGATTGTGTCGTTAAGTACGCCACCTGTACGTTCACAGACCATGCCTTGACATGGTGGAACACCATAGTACAGACTCGAGGTCAGGCGGCGACAAACCGCATGACCTGGGCAGAGCTTAAGGATCTTGTTTTGAAACATTTCTGCCCAAAGAATGAATTGCAGAAACTGGAACATGAGTTGTGGAACCTAGAGATGCATGGGGCGGACCACTTGGGATATACCAACCGGTTTAATGAACTGTCACGATTAGTGCCGTGGTTGGTCACCCCAGAGTCAAAAAGGGTGGAACGTTATATTTGGGGACTTACTCCAGTAGTGAGGAGCATAGTTAACGCGGGAGGGCACCAGACGTATGAGGGTGCAGTGACACAGGCTGGTATTGTCACATATGATTTCTTAAGGAGCGGATCGATAAAGGCGACGGGAGAGTCGGCTGGGGGAAAGCGAGGTACGTATGACAATAGGATCCGAGAGAAGCAGCAAAACAAACGAGCTAGGCCCGCTGCCCAGAGCTATGCCATGACTAGTTCGGGCGGAAGGCAAGAACCGCAGAGGGGAACGTTTCCTAAATGCGGGAAATGTGGTTACCACCATAGTGGCGTGTGCAAGGAGGTGGTGTGCCACCGGTGTGGCAGGGTTGGACACTACGCACCAAATTGTAAGACAAATCTGAACAACCTGAACCGCCAACCACAACCTATTCGGGCGCAACCATTTAGAACTCAACCAGCCCGACAGCAGAACCCGCAAGGAAACCAGATGGTGACCACTAGCCGTGCTTGCTACGAATGCGGCAGCACGGATCACTTCAAAAGGAACTGCCCGAAACTGAATCAGGGAGGAAACGGGAGACAACTCGCGGGTCAGCCATCGGCGTCCAATCCGGCGCGAGGCCGGGCATTTGTGATGGGAGCGAACGAGGCGCGCCAGGACCCCAGCGTAGTGACAGGTACCTTCCTCGTCTCTGATCATTACGCTTCTGTATTATTTGATACAGGCGCCGATAGAAGTTTTGTCTCCGTTAGATTCCTTTCGATAGCAAACCTTCCTATTGGTGAAACCATAGAACCCTACACCGTAGAGGTTGCTAACGGTAAAACCATGATAGTTAATCGGATTGTTCGGAATTGCCCTTTTATTCTAAGCGAACAATCCTTCCTGATTGACTTGTTACCGGTAGAATTGGGTAGTTTTGACGTGATAGTGGGAATGGATTGGTTGGCTCGTAATAGGGTAGAAATAAACTGTGAAAAGAAAACCGTCAAGATCCGGGTGTCGGATGACGAGGAGGTATTAGTGCAGGGAGAAAAATCCGGCACCATGATACCATTTATATCCCACCTCAAGGTGTTGAAATATATACGTCAGGGATGTGTGGCGTATCTAGCGAGCCTGACGGCCGCTGATTCTGAGGAAAAACGGGTGGACGATATTCCCGTGGTGCGCGAATTTCCACAAGTCTTTCCAGAGGAACTTCCTGGATTACCGCCAACCCGACAAGTCGAATTCAGAATCGACTTATTACCTCAAGCCGGCCCTGTTGCTAAGGCCCCTTACAGACTTGCACCGTCCGAGATGCAAGAACTATCCAACCAGTTGCAGGAATTGTTGGATAAGGGGTTTATACGTCCCAGTTATTCCCCGTGGGGTGCACCTGTACTATTTGTGAAAAAGAAGGACGGAAGCCTTCGAATGTGCATTGACTACAGGGAATTGAACAAATTAACCATCAAAAATAGATATCCTCTTCCCCGAATCGATGATTTGTTCGACCAACTACAAGGTGCGAGCTATTTCTCAAAAATTGATCTTAGATCGGGATACCACCAAGTTAGAATTCAAGAGGAGGATATCCCAAAAACCGCGTTTCGGACTCGCTACGGCCACTACGAATTTTTAGTTATGCCTTTTGGGCTAACAAATGCGCCAGCGGTATTCATGGATCTCATGAACCGAGTCTGTAAACCCTATCTCGACAAGTTCGTCATTGTATTTATTGACGATATTTTGATATACTCGAAGAGTGAAGAGGAGCACGAGCAACACTTAAAGTTAGTTTTAGAGCTCCTGGATCAGGAGAAGTTATATGCAAAATTCTCCAAGTGTAACTTCTGGTTACAAGAGGTGCAATTCCTCGGTCATGTTATAAACCACCAAGGAATACACGTTGATCCGAGTAAGGTTGAAGCTATTAAGAATTGGCAAGCGCCTAAATCTCCAAAGGAAATCCGCCAATTCTTAGGCTTAGCTGGGTACTATCGTCGATTTATTGAGAATTTTTCCAGCATTGCCCAACCTTTAACCCTGCTGACCCAAAAGGATCGAAGGTATGATTGGGGTGAAGAGCAGGAAGCGGCGTTTCAAACGCTAAAGCAAAGATTGTGCCAAGCGCCAATCTTAAGTCTCCCCGACGGAGACGATGGATTTGTTGTATATTGTGACGCATCCCGTAGAGGGTTAGGATGCGTGTTAATGCAAAATAAAAAGGTCATAGCCTATGCGTCTCGACAGTTAAAAGTTCATGAGAAAAACTACACTACCCATGACTTGGAACTGGGAGCAGTCATCTTTGCACTTAAAATCTGGAGACACTATCTCTACGGTACAAAGTGCACCATATTCACTGATCATAAAAGTTTGCAACACATATTCGATCAGAAAGAACTGAATATGAGGCAACGAAGATGGGTCGAGTTGCTGAGTGACTACGACTGTGACATACGATATCACCCCGGCAAGGCTAACGTTGTAGCCGACGCCTTGAGTAGAAAGGATCGAGTCAAGCCACTACGTGTGCGAGCGTTGGGGATGATAGTTCAGTCAAACCTTTCAGATTTAATTCGAGTCGCTCAACGCGAGGCGTTGAAAGAGGGCCAATTGGATAAAGAAGGACTTTACGAGAATGAGAAGAATTTCGAACAGCGTGTGGACGAAATTCTTTATTTCAAAAATCGGATTTGGATCCCGACCCTCCATGACCTTCGTGATTTGATCATGGATGAAGCACATAAATCGAAATATTCCATACATCCGGGATCAGATAAAATGTACAAGGATGTGAAAGAATTTTACTGGTGGCCAGGTATGAAAAAGGATATAGCCACATACGTCGGCAAGTGTACGACGTGTGCGAGAGTTAAGGCGGAACACCAGAAACCCTCGGGAATGCTACATCAGCCGGAAATTCCCGAATGGAAGTGGGAGCATATCACAATGGATTTTGTGACACATCTCCCCAAGACACCCCGAGGTCATGATGCGATTTGGGTAATCGTGGATCGATTAACCAAATCGGCACATTTTATTCCAATTAGGAATACTTTTAACACTGAGAGACTTGCGCAAATTTATATAAATGAAATAGTGTCTCGTCATGGCATCCCCATCTCGATCATCTCCGATAGGGATAGCCATTTCACCTCCAAACTTTGGCAAGCTGTCCAAGAAGCATTGGGAACACGTATTGACCTAAGCACAGCTTACCACCCTCAGACCGATGGCCAGTCTGAGAGGACCATTCAAACTTTGGAGGATTTGCTTCGTGCCTGCGTACTGGACTTTAAGGGAAATTGGGATCAACATCTCCCACTCGTTGAATTTTCCTATAATAACAGTTACCATAGCAGTATAAAGGCAGCACCTTATGAAGCATTGTATGGGCGGAAGTGCCGATCACCACTTTGCTGGTCTGAAGTGGGGGACTCGCAGGTCATTAGATCGGATCTGGTCCAGGAGACGACCAGCAAGATTCTTGAAATTAAGAACAACCTGAAAGCCGCGCGGGATCGGCAGAAGAGTTATGCCGATACCCGTCGAAAACCGTTGTCATTTGAGAAGGGTGAAAAGGTATATTTGAAAGTATCACCCTGGAAAGGAGTGGTCAGGTTTGGAAAGGCGGGGAAGTTGGCCCCTAGATATATTGGACCATTTGATATTACTGCAAAGATCGGTCCGGTAGCTTACCGACTAGAACTGCCTGAGGAACTAAGTGCAGTTCATAACGTGTTTCATGTGTCGAATTTGAAAAGATGTCTGGTGGATGAGACATCGGTGTTACCCTTAGAGGGTGTTCAAATAAGTGATAGGCTCAACTTTGTAGAGGAGCCTATAGAAATAGTAGATGGGAAAATCAAGCAACTTAGACACAATAAGATCTCGTTGGTCAAAGTTAGATGGAATTCGCAACGAGGCCCAGAATTTACTTGGGAACGAAAGGACGAATTTCGGAAGAAATACCCCCACCTGTTTCCTCAAAAGGAAGTAGTTGTTGCGTAAAATTTCGAGGACGAAATTTTTATAACGGGGGGAGAATGTAACGATTCCGGCAAATCCAGGTATACCCTAGCCGGAATATACTATTTACGTGTCATTTAAATATTGATTATATGAGTTATAGTACATATATACGAGTATATATGATTCATAGTACGAATCATACTCGATTATATAGCGAATCGTATTGGAATTACAATTAACCAATGAACGATTATTGAAAACCCGAATGAATCGGGAATTACATTATAGACGAAGTATATAATGTTTAGTGGTATTTACGAGGTATTAATGCTTCGGGATAAGTAAATTATAGCACAGAAAAAGGATTTCGATTTAATGGTACGTCGGTACGCTAAACGAAACCTTTATCACCAAACCAAGCAAGAGACGATCAATCAAGCCGAAAAAGATGCGTAATTATTAATAATATGATGTCTTAATGTCATGGGTTAAGTTTTTAAAGTTTTTAAATCAGTTTTATATAAATTTTATTTTAACCCGAAAAACGACCATTTTATGCTCGTTTTAAGCCGAATTACGAGTATTAAACGAGAAACGAACTGAACCAGATTATCCACAACGTTATCCGGATTACACAATCCAATTTTGTGGCTATTATTGAAGATGTGGGACCCACCCCCACACCACAAAGGGGCCGGCCACCCCTCCTTTGATATTATCTTTCATTTTCTTTTTTTTTCTTCATACAAACACACACAAACTCTCTCAAAACTCTCTCCATCTCTCAAGCTTTTCATCACCCATCACAAACCCTTGATCCTCCATCCATTTCCATCATTTCTAATCAAGAACAAAGGTATAAACATGTTATAATACATGATCTTTGGTGTTAATTACTTAGTTTGAGTTGTTTTTGCAAGAACAAAAAGGTTCCAAATGAAATATGGGTGAAAACCCGAGATGGAACCGGTTCTTGTGTGATCAAAGGATGTATACAAGTTATACAAAGGATCTTGATCCAAGTAATTAGTTAAAAGTGTTTAGAACGAATTTTTACGGTTGAAATCGTTGTTTTGATGTTTTAACCGACTCTAGGAAAGAAATGGCTTGATTGTTGGTATAGTTTGCTTGGTGTGGTGTTGTTGTGCTTGAAAGTGTTGTATCTAGCGGCTAGCAAAGGCTAGAAACCGAGATCCTTGCGATCTAAATCTAGAAAACACAAGATAGTTCGGTTTTCGGGTGTTTATGAAAAATGGACAGATTTCCGTGTGCTTAGAGTTGGGTCACGAAATTTCACAGAGATGATCTACACATGAAAATATGAGATCTGTGAATTTTTGGTAATTTTTGGATAAAAGATGAATATTTGGTGAATTTAATGCTCGGTTTTGGCCAAAAATAGTGAAAAATAGCAAAACATGATGAAAAATTCCGGAAAATTTAAGATAAGCTTTTTATAACATATAAAAGTCACCCACAAAATTTGAGCTCAGTTGGAAAAGTCTAAGTAGGCTTTTCGGTGATACGAGTTCTAGGGCTTTCTAGCTCGGTTTTGGGTGAAAATGGCTTGAAAAATAAGTTTTAAATCTGGGAAAATTCCAGAAAGTTATGAGGATGATAAAGATCATCCCAGAAAAATTTGGGATTTTTCTAAAGTGTTTTGGTATTTTTGATATATTTAGTGTTTTAACAAGATTTAAAAATAGATAAATAAATGTAAATGTAGGAAAATAAATCTGGGAAAATTCCAGAAAGTTATGAGGATGATAAAGATCATCCCAGAAGAATTTGGGATTTTTCTAAAGTGTTTTGGTATTTTTGATATATTTAGTGTTTTAACAAGATTTAAAAATAGATAAATAAATGTAAATGTAGGAAAATAAATCTGGGAAAATTCCAGAAAGTTATGAGGATGATAAAGATCATCCCAGAAAAACTTGGGATTTTTCTAAAGTGTTTTGGTATTTTTGATATATTTAGTATTTTAATAAGATTTGAAAATAGATAAATATATGTAAATTTACGAAAATAAATCTGGAAAAATTCCAGAGAGTTATGAGAATGACAAGGAACATCCCAGAAAAATTTGGTATTTTTCTAAAGTGTTTTGGTATTTTTGATATATTTAGTATTTTAATAAGATTTGAAAATAGATAAATATATGTAAATTTACGAAAATAAATCTGGAAAAATTCCAGAGAGTTATGAGAATGACAAGGATCATTCCAGAAAAACTTGGGATTTTCCTAAAGTATTTTGGTATTTTTTATATTTTTAGTGTTTTAATGAGATTTAAAAATAGGTAAATAAATGCAAATATAGGAAAATAAATCTGGAAAATTTTATAAAATGTTCTTACTGTCAAATTGAGTTTTGTGCAAAATTTCAAGACCCGAGACTAAACGGGTAATTATTTGTGCTAAAATGAACATAAAAACAAGTTTTTTAAAGCTTAAAACGTGTAAACCGGCAAAACTCGCATAAGCGAGCTGACTGGTACACGAAAACTTTAAAAATAGACTATTTTCATAAACCTAAGTAAATTAAGTAAAAATAAATCATCCGAAAATAATTCGGATGATTTGGGTAATTTTACCCGATTTTTACCGTTTCCGGCACCGAAATACCGGAAACGGGCCCCGCGGCCAAACGGGGTGTCAAACCGAGCTATAATTTCATCACCTTAACTAGGTTATCAGTGTTCCCCGATGTACAGTTTACATAGATTTAATTTGTGGGAATTATATAGTAACGACTTAGATATCCTATTACAGATCCCAGCACGTAGCTGTTCCTCATATTACCCCGACTCCCAAAAAGGTGAGTTTTCACGAGCCCCTTTTAATGAATTGTTTTAATTATATTTTCCCGGGGCGGAAAACATGTCTTATTTAAAGTATTTAAGTACATACCGATCGTATGGAAATACTTGTACATTTATATATATATGGGCTGATGCATAGAATATATAAAATGTTTATAATGTGTTATTGTTCTGGGGTAACATAGTTCCCAGGGGTTATATTGTTCTGGGGTAACATAGTTCCCAGGGGTTATTATTGTTCTGGGGTAACATAGTTCCCAGGGGTTGTTATTGTTCTGGGGTAACATAGTTCCCAGGGGTTGTTATTATTCTGGGGTAACATAGTTCCCAGGGGTTATTATTATTGTTCTGGGGTAACATAGTTCCCAGGGGTTATTATTGTTCTGGGGTAACATAGTTCCCAGGGGTTGTTATTATTCTGGGGTAACATAGTTCCCAGGGGTTATTATTATTCTGGGGTAACATAGTTCCCAGGGGTTGTTATTGTTCTGGGGTAACATAGTTCCCAGAAAGTTATTGGAAATGTTCTGGGGTAACATAGTTCCCAGCATGATTATATTGTTAATAAATGATTATTAAAATGATTTGTCAGTGTTTATTCAAATTAGTGAAACTCACCAACTATTCGTAGTTGACCCGTTTTCTTTACATGTTTTCTAGGTATGCCCAAGTTGGATTGATTGATGTTTGCTTAACTATCTGTGCTACCTGTTGGAAGCTTGCTGCTCTTTGTTTTGTAATGAATTTATTAATGTCTTATCGGTAAAATATGTGTGTAACACCTAGACAGTAATGAAACTCGCAACAATGTAATATATTATAAATTAATGTAGTGGTATTTTCTTTATAAGCAATGCTGTTGATATCAGATGTGTCTGTTGCATCCCGTGTACGTTTCCGCTGCGGTTACGGGGTGTTACAACGACGTCCAATAAGATACGTGGAGAGTGTGAGCAAACGTATCTTCGCTCAATGCCGAACATCCAGCGTGAGGAGCAAGCCTGAACTGCGTCCAAGCCATACTCCACTCTTTGGGTACTTAATAAACCCGGGGTATGTGCCAGCTCGTGGGGATGAGTTCAGAGACCCGGCACCACAACAGGCAGGAGCATCTCAAGCTATACGTGCTGCTCCTGTTGTGTCACCGGAGGAGGAAGTGGACCTTGATGCAGAATTCGGAGGTCAAGGATTCTTCGATATGGATCGGGTGGATCCAGAGGAGAACGTTCAGATCCCAGTTGACCGTGTCTCGACTGTGCGTGTTACTAGAGTAGCTACGACAGTGGCTGACTTAGATCTTGATGATGTTATGGATGAGGCGAGAAGGATGTTGGTGACTCAAGAGAGGACGTTTGGGAAGAGAAAGAGGACAGATGATGATAGTAAGTCAGAAGAAGAAGAGGATATTCACAAGTTGATTAGACGTTCAAGACGGGAAAGGACAGGTGCAGGTATGGGAGCTGGAGAGACTTCAAGAGTTGTACGTTTCGCTCCGCCCGCACTGTCAGGTATGTCGATTGTTCCTACATCACTACAGGTCACAAGTTTAAGCACCACCGATGTACCCGTGGTGGCTACAACATCATCTGTTGGCCTCCCGTCTATCACACTCCAGCTGACGACTCCAGATATCGTATCGTTGCCGCCTCCAACGCTTACTCCGTCGGAGGTTGTTGCACAATTTGTTGAGTCGACAGTCGTTGCAACTGCAGGGTTGTCGGTCACGATACCACCTGCTGTTACGTCCACAGCTGCTTCTGATGTCCCGGTTTCATCGGAAATCCCTCCTCAGTACACTCACGATTTATCGCATATGAGGTTCGATTTCGATGCAACCCTATCAGACTCGGAAAGAATAGCCGCACTGGAACGGGTCGTGGCAGAGCAGTCAAGGGTGAATCTTATCCAGACCCAGGCTATTCAGCGCCTAGTAGCAGAAAATCAACTACAGTCGTCCCTCCTGGTTGAACATGGGAAAATTATAGATGCTATGAAGGAGTTCTTGGCATCTCAGGGGGAGATGAGCTGTAAAGGCGACGAGCTCAGGACAAAGAAGAGGAATGACAGAGACGATGATCCCAATGCATCGAAAGGTGCAGGTGGTGAGTTGCCAAGAACTACTCAAGCTCTTGGGACTTCCACAGCTCAGGGGGAGTCTGCAAGCGCAGCTGGCGGTTCTGGTGGTGATGAGGTGGTGATGGTTGATGACAAGGAGATGGGAGATGATGTGATCGATGCCTTGAAGGAATTAGATGATGATATGTTGGATGATGAGTTTATGTGTGAAGATGATGTTCTACCAATTGAGGAGATTGAAAAGATTGGTGCTGAAATAGTGATTGAAGATGATGTTGAAGAGGGTGAAATAGTTGAGAAGAATGTTGAACACGAGATCCCTGAAGTTGAAAAGTCAGATGTATGTCAAGACACAGCAGGTGATGATACAGAATGGGAGGAGCAGCCTAGATGGAAGGAAGGCTATGCTCATTGGTTTATCAAAACTAAGAAGCCTGCTGTTCCAACCATGTTCAAGAAAAGTTATAATATCAAAGGCTATGCTGAATCAAAGAAAGGAATTATCTGTTGGCTATATGATGAACAGTTAAAAGTGTTCGTGGTGAAAAGATATGATGGGATCCAATACTTTAAGAGGACGTTGAGATCTCTCAATACATTGCCTGAATGTGAGGTGAAGGATTTGGCTAGATTGGGGTTGATTAATAGAAGTAACGACAACATGGCCAGAGTTATTGGGAAGATCGTGTGGAAAGAAAGTATTAAAGAAAAGAAGTTTGAGTTATTAAAGCCACAGAAGGGAAAGCTAGTGGAAGATAAAGAAAGGGGAATGAGAGCAGATGGCAAGCCTTGGATGGTAATGAAGTACAAACCGATTCGGTGTCTTAAAGATGTGCCGATGAAGACAATGCCCAAGGATGTGTTAAAGAACCTTAAATGGTGGTATGTTGATTGCCAGACTGCTGAAGCCGTGATGGAAGACGAAGACGAACAAGAAGTGCTAAGAGTGTATGATCCGATGCATCTTGTTAATTTATCGAAAGCTGATCTGCAGGTGTTAAATGAAAAGAAGATATTTTATATTCCTACTTGGAAAGAAGAAGCGAGGAAATATCAGCGAGTAGTCACGGTATGTGTGAGAGAAGGAGTACATGCATGAAGACAAAGAGATTGAAGGTTATAAGACACGTGCTTGAAGATCAAGACATGAAGCTACTGCCAAGGGGGAGTCTGTTGGTGCATAATGTCAGTAGTTCATTGTCTAGTGTCTGTAATCGAGTCTGTAATGTTAATTATGTTTTATATATGTCTTAAGCGAAGTTGTTAACAAGTTCGCTTAGGCGAACTTGTTAGTCAAGCGAAGTTATGGACAACTTCGCCTGAACATGCCAGGCGAAGTTGTCGTGTATAAATAGTCCTAGGTTACGGCTGTTTGGTAAAATCAGTTGTTCGTGTTAGTTTGTTCGAGTTGTTACGAGAGCTGTAACGTGTGTCTGTAATAGTGATATCGTATCACGTGTTTGAGTTATTATATAACGTGTGTTCGTTTCGTGTGTTCGTGTGATTCGTGTTCTAAACTCGTAACGATCTACGCAGGGATTCCACACCTGAGTAGATCGAGATATCTCGTGCGATCCATCCAGGGAACCTACAGGAGAAAATACTTCATTGTAGTCGATTCCTTCTTGTTGGTTAAACCCTTTGACAACTAATCTTTCCTTGTTACGAATGATTACCCATTTCTCATCTCTCTTGCATTTGAATAATACCGATTGCAATCACGTCTCGTGGCTTTTCAACCAAAAGCCATACTTCCATTTTGTCAAACTAAGCCAGTTCTTCTTGCATGGCTTCTACCTATGAGCTACCCTTCAGTGCCATCTGATAGTTCTTTGGTTCAATCTGACTGATGAAACAGGCATACAAGCATTCATTCATAATACCGGTGTCTTTAATGCTTGCATACACACATGTGTTTTCGTCCAAACTTCTTCTGGTACGCACACTATCAGAAGGATTAACGATCACGTTCTCCAAGGGATGATTCTAGTGGATTCTAGTAGTTTGAACGGGACCAACTTCTAAGTCTTCTTCAAGATTCGAAGAGAGTTTATCTGAGTTGTGTTGAGTGTGAAACGGATTGAAAAAGTCATATTCACTTGGGAGAGCTGGAGTTTCCAAAGCACTTGACGTGGTAGTTTGTTTTTGATTACACCATGGACAATGCATAATGGCCTCTTCTTCATTGAATAGAATCTGAGTGGCAATCCTCTCATCTGTGTCTGCAAAATCCAAGTAAGGCATATCAAAGATTTAAATAATTTATCATAGTCGAAATCCTCTGCTGGTCCCATGATAGGCTTTGGTGATTTGTAACTAGTAATGTCAGTGTTACAGACCACCTCAAGCTTGTTGTTCGATAAATTAAAGACTCTTTTGTTGGGTGACCCAACTACGTAGCCAACCAGAAAACCTTCGTCAGCTTTCTCACCAAATTTTGAGTTAGTCTTTAATATCGAACATGGGGACCCAAAAGGTTTGAGACCTTTCAGATTCGGATTTCTACCATTAATTAGTTCATAACAGGTTTTATTTAATCTTTTAACAGTTAAAATACGATTAAGGATATAACAGGCCGTGGCAACAGCCTCGGCCCAGAACACCACGGGAAGTTTAGCGTCTGCCAGCATAGTCCTGGCCCCTTCGATTAGAGTTCTGTTATTCCTTTCAGCTACCCTATTATGTTGCGGAGTTTATGGTGCGCTAAACTGATGTTCAATCCCTTTCTACAAACAAAACATCTCCATTTGGTAGTTCTTGAATTCCGTGCCATTATCACTTCTGATGAACTTTACCTTTCCCCCAACAATATTTTCCACCTTGGAAATCAAGTTAATTACCAACTGAACTGTTTCATCTTTTGCCTTCAGAAAATACACCCATGAGTAACGCGAGTAATCATCAGTCACAACCAAGCAATATGACGTTCCACCAAGACTTTTGACATTTATGGGACCGAAGAGATCCATGTGAAGCAAGTCCAGAGGTGTGACAATTGAGTTAACCCTTTTGGAGTGATGTGGTTTCTTGTGCTGCTTTCCTTTCTTGCATGACAAACATTGATCTTCAAAGTTGAAGTTCTTTAAAGGAACCCCAAGTACCAGCCCATTCTTGACAATGTAGTTCATCTTTCGAAGATGGATATGACCCATTCTTCGGTGCCACAATTCCGACTCAGACTCTGTTGCTTTTTACAGTAGACATGACTCTTCTGTCGCCATCTCGGTTGACCGCATGTCCATTACATATATATTCTTCTCTCTTGGAGCTTTCATCACAACCCAGGTTTCAGGAATCTTGAAACCAGGATAAAGCACGAGTGCCTCATCTTTTGTAAAATGCATAGTATATTCTTTGTCACAAATCTGAGAGACACTCAAAAGATTGTGCTTTAACTCTTCCACATAATTAACCTTCTCCAACTTGATTCTCCCATTTGCGACAGTACCAATTCTAGTAATTCTCCCTCCACTTTCTCCTGCAAAACTAACCCTTCCTCCTTGAACAGTCTTCCAATCACGTAACAATTTCATGTTACCTGTCATGTGCTGGGAACAACCACTGTCTACAACCCACATGTTATTTACAGTCCTGCTCGACTGTTCCTGCACAATTAAAGAAATGAATTAGAAGCGGGGGACCCAAGACATTCTCGTCTTGGGTTGGTCAAACCTGTTAACCGACATCCAACTCCTTGGTTGCCCAAAGTTCTTTTGAGGAAAGTTTCCATTTGATCTGAAAGGAAAATTTTTAGATGACTGGCTATGAGGCCATCCAAACATCCTTGAGTTTCTAGCATTAATGGATTCATAATTACCTGTTCTGTGGTAAACTGGGAAAAAATGAGACTGGTTTCTTTGAAATCTTGAATTAGTCCAACGATTTAAGTTGGATGTGTTAGTATTCTTACCAGCATCAGATTTAGAGTTCGTTCTATTCTCAGTTTTAGTTGGCCTCATATTTCTAGATTTCCTCCTTTTCAGAGGACAATCATTGACTAGGTGTCTTGTCCTATTGCATCTAAAACAACTATTGTTCAAACTATTAGCGTTCCTTTGAACGTTCGTATCGAAAGTTGCTGTAGACGATGAGGTTTTGTTACTATCAGTTTATCTCACATATGGGGGAACAAATGGGTTTAAGGGAGATTTCTTTTCATCAAACATGTAATCTTCCTCCCCTCCGTTTGAGTAACACAACGTCATCATTCATCTTAACTGAGTCAAAAACTTTGTCAGAGTTTGAACAGGTCGACACTGGACTGGTGACATGAGAAGTTGTGCGAACAGATTGAACTTCTTCATTTAGATTAACATTGGTATTGTTAACCTGGACCTTAATTGGTACTGTCTGATCAGTCTCAACATAAACAGATGGCTGATTACCAGGATTATAAGTATAATTATTATTGAAAGGTGGTGGAACTTCAGTGTATCCGATTCCCCCTTTGTTGCTTGGGGAGCGTTGAACACTTAGTATGTGATCAAGTACCACAGAAGAATTTCTAAATTGTTCAATTCCACCACTTTTACTTGATAATCAGCTATCTGTTTATCTTTTTCAGCTACCAGTTTGGTCTTTTCTTCTACAACTTCATAGCTAAGGTCAATAACTTGTATTTTTTCAGCTAGTGTAGCCTTAAGGCTTCTTATATCTTTTTCACTAGCTTTTATTTTTACCGAGTAGCTATTTTCTTTATTTTTCGAGTAGTGATGTTCCTCTTTTAATGTTTTTAATTCTTTATCCAAAATAAGATACTGATCGGTTAATGCTTTTAACTGATCAGACAGTTTTTCACATTGTTCACAATGAGGTTCAGAACATACCTCTGAGAGCTGATCGTTCACTTCTGCCATATACGCTTGATTCTCCACTAACTCTTTGTCACATCTTCAAGTCTCGATGTTCACCAGATTTGCTTGTTCAATCACCTCCTCAACTTGTATATTCCAATTATACCCACCGTTCTGTTGAGACACCATGGCCTTTATTTCATTTCCACTTCCATTATGTTGAGTAGGCCAATTCTGACTTCGTTCGACTCTTTCATTTGTACACTCTCTAGAAAAGTGTCCAATTTGTTGACAGTTGTAGCAGCGAACCTTTGACTTGTCGAACCCCGGTCTCTCTTCAACGAACTTCCTTCCAGTCTTCTTCATAAACCTTTTCACCCATCTTACAATCATTGCCATTTGCCGCTGCAGATCTATTTCTTCCATATCATCAGCATCTATCTGATCATAGTCCTCATCCAAGGTTGCAGGGTCGACTATCTTTCCTTTGATGTAATTCTCATAAGAGGCAATGAAAGAGGCATAAAGAGCAAATTGTTGTTCAGCCGATTTCAAACTCATAGGCATCTTTGAGTAATTCACGCTAGAAGCACTGGCTGAGGAGTTACTAGCTGAGGACTTAGGTTTTGAGGAACTACTTCCACCCGCTACAAAGCATATGTCTCCATCCATATTCATCACCACATGGCCATCTTGATTGGAGTTTGGTTCGCCTCTGAGTAATACGCAGTCGATTCTGATTTAGATCTTGAATTTGGAGATCCTTTTGACCATACATTCCCGGATCCTGAACCTGATCAGTAGGAGTCTCTTTCCTTATCATATTAAGCTTAAAATTACGTAACTTGTTGACCACTGTTTCCAAATCAAAGTTTTCAAAATCTTTATCTTCTCTCATCAAGACTGTGTATATTTCCCATTTGGGTGGTAGAGCATCCAATAGTTTTTCTACAATTTCTGCCTCTGTGTACTTTATGGAGTAGTTGTTCAATTTTGTCATCAGGTGATAGTATCTTGTGATGATGTCATCAAGTGATTCATTCTTAAAGTACTTGAACACCGAGAATTGAGTTTTCAACAGTTTTGACTTTGAATTTCGAATACCAATGTTTCTTTCATAGCGGTTCTCTAGTGCTTTCCACAATTCTCTAGCAGACTTGTACTTTATGAAAGTATGTAGAATCTCTTGAGGTAGTGGCATGGTTATGGCTGCAAGTGCTTTAATTTCTGCTTCGTACATTTTCTTCTCATCATCCTCCATCTTGAATGCAAACCCACATTTTTGCATCTTGATACTTCACATACTACTCAAACCTATCTTTCCATGCAACAAAATCAGTTCCTTTAAGTAGCTTTGGTGCTTTAGTCGATGAGCCAACTTCAACTTCCTTCTTTACCAATTCGGTGATGTTTATCGAAGTCATACTTAACCGAGACGAGATCAGAAATTAACCAAAACTTGTTCTGTGAACAGTAGATGGCGAAGTTAAGCTAACTTCGCTGACTTTTCTAACTTCGCTTGACTTGCTAACTTCGCTTGACTTGCTAACTTCGCTGACTTGCTAAACTGTCTTGCTAACTTCGCGGTCTTGCTAACTTCGCTGTCTTGCCAACTTCGCTGCCAACTTCGCTGTATTGCTAACTTCGCTGACTTGTTATATCTTTTCTTAAACCCTAGTCAGTATGACGGCAACGTCGCTAGGTGAACGTCATTGATTTGCAAGTATGATTCTTTGATTTCGAAGGTTGTGGGAGTAACAGGAAGGAGCGATTAAGGTGTATTGTTGAGAAACGAATAAAAGAACGGTGTTTCAACGTAAAACGATTCCGTGAAAAGTCTAACGGAACAATTATATGACTCGTGTGATAATCCCGAACCACACAATCACGAGCAAATGCTTTGATACCAACTGTAGGTTCCCAGCCGGATCTACACAGGATTATCTCGTAACAAGAGGGTGCGGAATTCCCTACGTATACGATACGATTGTTTACACGAATACTACGTAAATAACACACGAACACGCAAACACAAATGAACACATGTTATATTGCAATATAGAGAACCCAAAAACACCAAACAAGTAACACCCTTGTTACAAAACTCAACTACTAAAAAATATATAGCGACAACTTCGCCTAACATACTAGGTGAAGTTGTCCCTAACTTCGCTACTAATAAGTTCGCCTAATACAAAAAGCAAACCAACACGTTCAACAAGATAAGAACAATGTAACGATTACAGACACAATAAACACGAGATAAGTGAACTACTGGCATCATGCACCAACATTAGCAATAGCAGCTTGTCTTGCTTTCTCCGCATCCACAACCTTTTCAACATCTTTCAGTTGCCATTTAGCGGTACTCGCGGCTATTTGGTAGTTATCAACTTATTTCTTGGCACACATCACTCATAGCTAACCAGTCTCGGTAAATTTCTTGTCCAGTAGAGACCGCGTTAGCCATGTTATAAGAATAGGAGTTTGCAAGTTCATAGCGGGGGTGTCCGCGTTGGCGTTGCCTTTCAGTAGGTGGGATCCCTTGTTGCAAAAATTCATGACATACGTCATTGTCAGTAAACAATGACCCTTGATGCAGAGGCCAATGAGGATGATGAATCAACGAGTCCTCATGGGGGTTCGGTTTCTCGTAATATCTGTTAGTGCACGGTCTTGCGTCTCGAGTCTTTGTATTTATCTATTATGTATTTGACGTTTTATTTATGTAATAAACTAGTAAGTTATTCAGTTAGTTCGCTAAAGCATAGTCTAGTTCGCTAAGGATGTTTAGCGAACTAGATCTAAGTAATTATCCCTCCTGATTCGTTAAGGATGTTTAACGAATCAGGGGGTGATTCGTTAAGCTTATTTGTTTAATATGTATGTAACGAAGTGGATGCTAGTTCGTTACGGAATGTGTAACGAACTAGATCCATATTCTATTTATAGTGAACACTGTTCACAGTTAATTTAAGTTTTGAGTTTTAAACTTATCGAATTGCTGCCCAATTCTCTCTCAAGCTTCATACTAATATTATACACATACATAACAACTAATAATATATACATATAACATACAATCAAACGTAATAATGAACTAGATCTGTATTTAGGTTAATCGTATTCATACATATATCAGATCTTAGATCTGTGTATTGTTTAAGGGTTAATCGAGTTCAAACAAGCCGTATCAGAGATTTCGGTACTTGTTTACGCTTGATTTGATGATTAATTGATGTTATCAGATTGATATTTGATAGTATATTGTGTTAAGTCAATGTTTGATTTGATTTTGGATCAAATTGAGGTTAATTGGATGAATTATGACTGATTTGGATTGGATTTGAATGTGGTTAAGGTATTGGAAGGGTTAGGATAATCAGAATTGGAATTTGATTTGAGTTTTGGATTGGGTTGTATTGAATCTGTTTTACGCCAAAAACAGGGGTTTGATTTTGGTCAAATCGGACACGAGTTGAGTGATAATTGAGTTACGAGATGATGCGAGTGGATTCCCGTTGTGATTACGAGTATTTTGGTAGGTTGTTTGAGTAATTTGGTTGAGTATAGTGTGATTAATCCAGATTTGGTTTCTGGGTTTGTGTTCGTCAAATTTCCCGAAATCTGGAAATCTTCATTTGAAGATTTTAAGATTCAAATCAATTTGTTATCAATCTAGTCTGATTCGTTAACTTCTCAGATTGATTCGTTAACATATTTAGCTCATTCATTATGAGTTTTGGTTGATTCGTGAACCAGTTCATTATACATTCCAATTCGTGTCAACTAATTCGTGTGACACGTGTATTACCTCGATAATTGTTTTATAACAACTTTTTCCACGTGGAATTTGTTGTCAGAAGTTTGTTACAACAGTTGTAACAACTTGTTTCGTTATCAGTTTGATTCGTTATCAACTGTAGACGATTCGTTACTTAATTCGCTAAGGATTTACTTAGTGATTCATTAACACAATCACCTGATTCGTTGAATCAGTTTGTTACAAAAACTGTCTAATTCGCCAAAGTTACTGTTTTTAATTCGTCAAATTCATTTCTGATTCGTTACCTGATCAATCTTAAGTTCGTTAAGGGTTGATTCGTTGACTGCCGTTCACAGTTCGTTGCAACTGTTCACAGTTTGTTATTTAAATTTTCAATTTTAGCCCCTGAAGTTTGAGAAAATTGATTATTTAGCAATCGTGGTTGCTGTGTATGCACTAGCTTCTCAAAACATGTTGATGCAACAAATGTTGCAACTTGATACTGAGATTGGTTCACATTTGAAACGTCCACGTTTAATGAAATTTAGTGATTTTACTAAATGGGAACCCCGTTTCCGTGCTCATCTAAGATCAGTTCATCCTGATTGTTTGTACTGTTTGGATGAGGTTTACACTGTTCCTATGATTTGAGATGAGACTATTGATTTTACACCTAAATCCATCTCACAATACTTGGTTGAAGAGAAGAAAGCATTGGAAATTGAGACTAAGGCTTATTCTACTCTTACTATGGCTTTACCTGAAAACATCTTTCACCAAGTAGGGAGTATAAAGAATTGTGCCTCTTTATTCCAACATATCCGTATGAGAAGTATGGGAAACACCGCTGAAAGAAAAAAAGGTTATGCTCAAGTTTCAATTCAGAAACTTTAACCTGCTTAAGGGTGAGACTGTTGAAGAAATGACTACAAGGTTTAATCATCTGATAGCTGAGATGGATAAAATGAAGTTGGAAACATCTGAAGCGGATAAGATTGACACTATTAAAAGTGTTTTGCCAAGTTCTTATTCAACATTCTTGATGGTTTTGAAAGAGAATAATTATTTTTGTAATGAAGATTTGACTGCATTAGAATTTATGTAAAAGATTGAAGCACGAGAATACGATCTTAAATGTCAAAAGTCTTCAAAGGAAAATCAAGATCCTGCATTTTATGGGGGAAGTATGCCGTTAAGTTCAACAATTTCTCCTATCACCGCATTTGTCACTCAACATGCAAGTGATAACGCAACAACTATGTGTAGCGATCCACGTGCTTGTTTCTATACAGCTGGAAATACTAGTTTCTTAGGTGTTTCTGGTTCATCTGGAGGATCTAGAACTTCATCATCCACAAACCAATTTTCATCTCAAACAAATGTAAACATGAGGGAGGCCGAACAAAACTTTGCATTTTTGTCTGCCTTCATGACTTCATATGAGAATTTGGTTAGTAGTAAGATTGCAACGAGTGACCTGACTGATGAAGATTATGATCAGATTGATCCTGATGATTTAGAACTGATGGACTTAAAATGGAACATGGATATGATAGTCAGGAAAGTGAAAAAGTTAATGCAGAGAACGGGTAAAGATCTTCCATCTTTGAATAAGAAATTGGGTTTTGATAAGTTAAAGGTTAAGTGCTACAATTGTCAAGAGTTTGGGCAAATGAAATAATTGAAGTATCTGGTAAGCAAAAAGATTCAAAGAAAGGTATATGGTTTGTTGAAATTCCACCACCTTTTCAACATGATTATAAACCAAATCCTTTTGTTAAACAAGAAGAGGATGTGATTGTTAAAGAATCAGTGATTTCTGAAAAATCAAAACCAGTAAAAAATGAAACTGTTAAAGTTCAACCTTCAATTCAGAAACCTCATGCTCAAAGCAACAAAGTCTTTGTTGAAAATGTTGACAAAGTTATCATTGAGGATGTGTTCGAACCTAAAATCATACACAAGAATAAGAATATTCCATGTTCTAATCACATACTGTGTGAACCTCATGAAAAGAATTTGAGGAGGCTGTGTATGGTTCGCACACAACTCAAGTGAAACAAGATAATCATGTGAAAGTCAAACAAGTGAGGGCTAAGAAACCAAAAAAACCCAAAATTTCTGATGAGGATTTGTTATGTTTCATAAATCTACCTGTTTCCAAGCCATCTACTGGTAGAGTGTTTAAATTAAAGGGGATAGACACAATGTTCACTGAGAAAGACATTCCAATAAGTATCATTAAACCAGAACTAATTGAGAGTGTGTTTCACAATGAAACTTCCAAGATTCAAGATCTTGAACGTCGGTATGCTCAAGCTAAAACATCAGCTTCATCTGATCCATTAACTAAAGCAAAGAAAGTTTTAAAACATGCTAAGAAAGTTCAATTTGTAAAGTCAACTGGAACAGATACTTTGCAAAGTTTCTCAAATTGTTCTAATTTGGATTTTTATCTGAAAAAGAAATCTGAGTTATCCGATGATTTAGCTAAGAGTTTTACCAAGAACGTGAGTCATCATCCTTCTGTGTCATATGTTACTACTAAACCTCAACACAATCATGTGGACATTCGAAGCTGTTTCCTTTGTGGTCAACAAGGTCATGTGGTGAGAAACTGTGGACAGAAGAATTTTCAGAATCTTCATCCATTTGTCAAGGACCAATCTAAACCGATTCCTTTAATCAACGAGATTTTGAAACGACCTATGTCGTATGATGATGATACTCACATCATGTTCTCAAATGTGAATCCTCGGAAAGTTGTTCATGTGAATGAAACTCATGGTTCTGTTAAACCAAAGTTTGTTCCAACTGAACCGTTATCCAAAAATGTGAACTCAAATATAGTTCAAGTTGCGTATCTAAGACGTAAGTCTAAGAAACCTGTAACTTATTCGCAAGTGGCTAAACAACAGTTGAATTTAACTAAATTTAACTTTTCTCAAGAAAATCAAAAGGTGCCCAAGACTGAGGCCTGGGCTGCCTTTTTGAACTAATCATTTTCATTTGTGTGTAGGGTACATCCAAGACCATTTCTGGTGAAAACTGGATCATGGATAGTGGATGTTCTCGTCATATTACTGGGAATCTCGACCTCTTAACAAATGTGAGAAATATTCAAGGGGGTTATGTGGCATTTGCTGGGAATTCTGGAGGTATGGTTACACAGGAAGGTGGTGTTTCAAATGGGCATATTACTTTTGAGAAGGTTAATTATTGTGAAAAAGTAGACCATAATTTATTGAGTGTCTCGTAAATCTGTGACAAGCAATACACTACAGTATTTACAGATAAAGAGTGTCTGATTTTAAAACCGGGGTATGTGATTCCCGAGGACATGGTTGTCATGCGATCACCTAGATCGAATGATATTTATGTCTTAAATATGAGTTCTAAAGTATCGACATCGATCGAAACATGTTTTATCTCGAAAGACACCGAGAAAGATTCTATTCTATGGCATCGTAGAATGGGTCACATACATGTTCGTAAGATGAACTACCTAATGGCACATGACCTAGTTGAAGGTGTGCCTTTGAAGAATTTTAAGTTATCAGATCACTGTGTTGCTTGCAAAAAGGACAAACAGAAGAAAAAGTCACATCCTTCTAAGTTATTAAATTCCATTGATACTCCTCTTGAACGACTTCATATGGATCTTTTCGGTCCAGTGAATCGTGCAAGTATTTCTGGAGATTGGTATTGCCTGATAGTTACTGATGATTATTCACGATACTCATGGGTCTTATTTATGAGTTCGAAAGATGAAACACCGGTTCTCGTTCAAAATTTAATCACTAAGATCGAATCACTATACAAACAGAAAGTGAGGCAAATTCGAAGTGATAATGGTATTGAATTTAAAAATACTGTATTGGATTTCTTTTGTGTCTGGTCCCCGATTTCAGCTGGATCTTACTTAATCATGTCATAACTCACACAAATTGATGTGTCGACAAGGGAGTTAATGACGGGTTGCTATATTTAGAAAGATGACCGTTTGTTAAAGGCGGAATCAATAACAAACATATGGTTGCAAAATCAGTATTCAAAGATAGCCAACACAAACAAGATTCACTCAAAAGATTTCGATTCATATAACATTCATCATACAAATTGGATAATCGGTTTAGGATTTCTTGAAGGAGGGTTTTTCCGTACGTATTCTAGGACAGTCGTCACTTTTTAAGGAAAATATTCTTTCTTATCCAAAAGTGTAAAGGCTAGAATCCGTAGGAGGCGTTCCCTAAATTATTCCTTTTATAGGCCTGCCATCCTAGGACAGCTGTCATTCCTTCTAGAAACCCCAAACATACATACATATTCAAATTACATAATCAGAAAATATTCTATGTGTAAAACAAGTCTTCTGGGTAGGCTCTACATCAATCTTCACTTTCCGAGTACGCTGTGTACTCTGCCATCCTTCAGGACTTGGTAACATAGAAGTGTGCTCGGATCAGTTTTCGGGTAGACTTTACTTGAAGAGTATTTTACCAAGTAAAATACTCACCGGGTAGACTTCAGTCTTCTTGACTTTGCCAGACTTTGCCCGACAAACCCTTACGAGCAACCTTGTTCTTCATTGGTCCATTTCAACTTCTTGCTATAAAAAAACTTATTAGCAAAGTGTACTCGGGAGTACTATTCCTTGCTTGAGTTGAACCTTGCCCGATGTTACTTAGAGATATTCTATTTATACATCAAGCTTGCTTGGACCATTATTATTAATGAATACCTTTCCCGGTCTTCCAATCACTTGGCTTCATGGACTCGGTTAGCCAAAAGCTTACTAAAGAGTGAACTTTACTTAGCTATGAAGAACAGACTTGCTTGACAAAGTGAACCTTGCCCGGATCTACATAAATTAGTGAACCTTGCCCGGCAATGCACTAATTTGCAAACCCTGCTCGGATATCCACTAAAGAAGACTACTTGAAGATAACCTTGCCCGATAGACAAAATATCTTACTCGGCTAAGTAAAAGCTTGCTCGGAGGTCTAAGGTCTGCCCGGATCCATACTTAGCGAATTCTGAGGAGGTTGAGAAGATTTCAATCTTCCATGTACTTCATTTTGGTCAAATCTTAGACTCAACAACCTCCCCCTTAGGTCAATTGTTTGAGTCAACAATCTCCCCCTAGATTGGAACACCTCAGCTGACCCAAAACATTTCTAAGGTTACTTACACTTAGTCAAAATACACATCAAATTAAGGTTCAAATTACATAATCAAATAATATAGACAAATTACATAATCAAAAGCTGTCCGAAGACATTACAAAACAAAACCTAATCTAGGAATTTTGTCTTTTCCATTCATTGTACACAGCTTGTCTTCTCATTGCCATTACAGATGCAACTCTTTCCCTAAAGATATTGAGAATTTGGTAGTGAATGTGCCCTTCTGGAATCACCAAATCTCTTATTGTCACACCCTCAAAATCCACTAACGGAGTTTTACCGTAAGAGGGTGTGAACTAACAGGATAGAATCATTAGTTATAATCAAACCATAAAAAAAATTTCACACCACGAAAAAAAAACGTTTAAGTGTAAATAAGTGCCGAAGCGTAAAACCATAAACCAAGTGTTGCGTCACGCTGGACGACTTAAAAACCCACATAACAGTTTAAAAAAACAGTTTTGCATAAACATAAACGTTCAGAGTAATGCATGATCCTATACCGCGCGCCCGCCTCGGCTACCTGAGAATAACATACTAAAAGTGTCAACATGGGGTTGGTGAGTTCACAAGTTTATATAAAATAAAGCGTTTGTGTTTTGCGTTCAGCGTTTTGCGTTTAGCGTTTTGCGTTCAGCGTTTTGCGTTTAGCGTTACTAGATAGTGTTAAATCAATTATATATCTATAGGTAGCTAGCCTATAAAGCAAGTATTACTAAGTGTTCAACACCGAAGCTGACTGTTTATCATGTGCCTTGCCACCAGGTCTATCCCGACCATGGTAATGTGTTAGCCAAAATTACACCCACTCGACCTCCAGTCGAGCTTAGCGTTGGGTGGGGTTTGTCAAACCCAGTAGTACTACTCAACAGTGACTCGCTATTATCCAATACTAAACGGTTCGATGTGTAGGACTTCAGTTGTTTCGTTTGCCACTTAGCCTTTACAAGTGATATATAATCTAATAACAAAATCTAAAAGCGTTTCGGAGTATGTATTCTCCCCCAAGTGAAAAGCGTTTAAAAGAGTTAAAAGGGGAACGTGAAACTCACTGTTTGCGAAGAATTCCAAAAACATTAAACCTTACCCAAAATTACATACTCAACATATTCAACTGTTTTGTGCCCGGAAAGGTTATAAAGCATTAAACCTTACCCAAACTTACATATTCAACCTATTAAAGGCAAAATGCAACACTTTTTGACTCAAACCACTTTGTCAAAGTATATTTTTCATTACAGATCATAGTTTAAGAGCAAATGGTGCATTTAGAGATCGAATTTCAGTTGTATTTCACTTCAAAACAGTTTGTTCCATTTTCTGAAAGGATCTCAAGAATGGAATCATATTGACTAAGTAGCTTTCTCAATACTTCATTCTCAGCATTATTATGACAACATAGATAGGTTAACAGCAGGTATAAACTTAGCATGAATTTCATTTCTTTGGTGATATGATTAAGGTTCAATTTAAGCATAATGCATTAATGGTCAACACTGTGCTATGATGCCTCATATCTCTTCTCAATTGCAGGAATCGGTCTACCCAAGACACATATTAGAGTTGATGTGGCTAGTACGTTATGATTCAAGTCGGGTCATACCCAATAACAAGCTAGACAAACACCATGATATTTATTTAAGATATGATCTAACAAATAAATATCAACATTTAGAATATTTAGAAATGGGTTTCTAGATATATACACTTGTGTAAAATATAAGTTATATGAATAATTTATATTATGAGAGAAAGTATTTTATGTTGTTATTTAAATTGGTTAAATAACAAACATGAAAGACACATAACTTTATGCATGTCACATATCTTGCAAGTTAATAATTCTTTTAACTAACTAGAAAGGTATAACAAATAATAATACTTGAAGATTTGAAATTGTTGGTGGGAAAACAAAGGGTGGGCCCACCCCTTTTCCCCCTCTCTCTCTTATCTTTAATGTTATTTATGTTACCCAAGACATGCAATGAACCTAGTTGGTCAAGTGTTATTAACATACTTTCTCTCTCACACACACAAGAACTCTCTCTCTCTTTTCTCTTCCACCATTTTTTGGACAAGGAAGATCAAGAACAAGAAGAAGGGTTTTCTCAGATCAATCCTAGCAACCAAGGTGTTTGTTGGAGCTCGTTAGGTATACAAGCTTGAGGTTTCCTCCTTTTGGAAGCTCGTCATTCAACCTCATTCATCCCTTTCATTCTCGGATTTGAAGGTATGCATGTTAAAACCCTATGGTTGTATTTTGATTGCATGCAAATTCGAATATGGATCCGGGGCTTGGGTTTTACATATAAAACGGGTTTTATATTAATCAATATAGCAAGATTTAAATCTAATTTATCCGCTGCGTTTTTCATATAAAAGGGTTAATATAACTTTGATAATCTTGTTAAAACCCAACAATAGCATCAAGAGCAGCTTATACGGATACATGCATCAATAGATCAAAAAATTTTTGGGTTTTATGGTGTGGTTCACCATATGGCCGAAATTTTGGGGCTTTGGTTACCCCTTGGTTCTTCAAGGTTATACTTTACATGCATGTGATAATCTTGAAGAATTAAGTCATTTGGATGATAGGTTATTTTGTTTGGACAAAACCCGAAATCTTCAGTTTTTCTTATCCTTGGCCGAAAGTTTGAGGTTCACAAGGGGAACAATTTAGAGATATAATACTTGCATATTTGGATGTGCATTTGGATGTTCATAACCTAGCCATGACCTTGTGTTTGGATGTGTGTTTATGTTGTGATTTATTCAATATTCAATTTGGTTGTAATATTCATTTATTTGGGTTTGTAATCTATTTATTCATTCATATTGGTTTGTAATAATAAGTAGATTAGTTGTGTTTCTTTCACTAGAGAAAAATGTATTAGGATATATATATATATATTTTTGTAAAAGAAGAAGCAACAAAGTTACGGTTTTGGTTTTGGGCCTTAATGGACTTCATAGTCCAAGATGGGATTTTAGCCCAAAGGCCAAAGTGAAAACTTGGAGGCCCATGGAAGCAAGGAGCTGAAGTTGGAGCCCAATTAGAAGCCCAAATAAAGTGGAAGACTCACAACACAAGGTGGACACTTGAAGCATATGGATGCGGGATCAAGTGGGAGTTCACCGACACATGCCTTGTGTCATTCTCGTCCCTTAGGAGAGACCTTTTGACACACTTGTTTCGGTCAACAAGTGTTGTCATCTTAGGTGGCTATGGTTATGAACTTGTGGTTGTTTATTTATGCTTGCATGGTTGATTTATATATTTTGTTTTATCTTATTTGGATAAGGATAATTAACAAACTTAATATCAACAACTTGCATTAAATTGTTCCTTAGAAATCATTAGGTAATAAAATTGGTTTTATTAAAGGTTAATGATTTCACAATAAAATGGGTTTTATTAAAAGGAACTTGAAAAATTGGTTTTCAAAGGTACCATACATTTGAATGCATGCAAATGGAAGGTACATTATATAGTTTTCCAATCTAGAATTTTGAAAACTAAAAACCCTTTTAAAACAAGTTGAACACCATCCTTTTATACGACACTTAAGTCACTTGTAGACTTGAATCGTGGAATAGGGTCACCTAACCACATTTAAGAAAACTTGTGATCTTAAGGTGGTTTTACAATACTTTTGGGATGAGGGTCACCTAACTACTTGTATGTGTAAACTCACACGTGTGTGTAAGTAGGACGACTTGATTTGAAACCATGTGAATAGGGTCATCAACACATGGCGTGCAAAGGTGTTGATGGGATTAAACATGCCAACTAAACATACGATGTTTAACCGATCCCATAAAACTAGAAGTTGCAAAGGGTTGCAATTGTCAAACGTTGACTACCTTGTTAATTTGAATAGTGGGATAAAGGTCACCTAACTACTTTTGAATGAAACGTTGGATTCTAGATTTTAATCATTAATTGTCTTGAAGACATAAAGGGTATTAAAGATTAAAATTTATTGATATCGAAAATACTAAAAGTGAACTTTGTTAAATTGTGTAGATGTCCGCAATCAACAATCCACCTAACACTATTATCCCACCCGTGCATAACCTATCACTAAGAGCTATACTTGATAAGGATCGTCTTAACCATAATAATTTTATGGGTTGGTATCGAAATTTGAGAATTGTTCTTAAACAAGAAAAAATGTTCTACATATTGGACGATCCTATTCCCGATGAACCGAACATTGACGATTTAGATGCCTATAACGATTGGTTAAAATACACTGAGGATTCGGTGCAAGTTTCTTGTCTTATGTTGGGAACTATGATTCCCGAGATTCAAAAGGATTTTGAACATTATGGGGCATATGACATGATCACCCAACTTAAGGAAATGTTTCTTAATCAGGCTAGGGTGGAACACTTCGAAACGGTTCGAGCGCTCCATGCATGTCATATGGAAGAAACCCAATCGGTTTCATCTTATGTGCTTAAGATGAAAAGCCACATTGATCGGCTTGAACGGCTTAATTGTCCCGTCTCAAAAGAGTTAGCCACGGATTTGATCCTTAATGGCCTAACTAAAAGGTTTGAGGCTTTTGTCATGAATTATAAAACGAATGGATGGGACAAGAGCATTGGTGAGCTACACGCAATGCTCAAAACGGCCGAAGCGGGAATGGGTAAAAAGGTTTTACCAGTTCTCACGATCAATGATGGTGGCAATAAGAAAAGGCATCACCCGGAACCTAAGGCAAAGGTTGCCAAAGGTAAGGGACACGTCAATGGCAAGTTCAAAGGAAAGGCTAAAGCGGAACCAACCAAACCAAAGGAAAAGAAGCTAAAGTTTAGCTCGGAGGACCCGTGCTTTGGTTGTGGTGAGAAAGGACATTGGATGAGGAATTGTCCAACCTTTCTCAAAGAGTTGAAAGTAAAGAGGGATGCGGGGCAAACCTCGTGTACGAATTTCATGATTCATATTGATCTTAATGTTATTTCTTCTAACACATGGGTATTGGATACCGGATGTGGAACTCATATTTGCAATTTGTTGCAGGAGTTCAAAAGAAATAAGAATTTCAAGAAAGGAGATACAAGTCTCTTCATGGGAAACAGAGCGAAGGTTAATGTCGAAGCCCAAGGAGACTATGTTTTGAAGCTTCCAAATGGTTTGAAGTTGTTTTGAAAAACATTTTGTATGCTCCTAGTTTGACTAGGAACATTTTCTCCGTTTCTCTTTTAAGACAATGTGGTTATGAATTTAAATTTGTTGACAATGATATTTTTGTTTTCATGAATAATGTCTTTTATTTTAAAGCGATGCTGTCTAATGGCATTTATGAATTAGTTCATGATAATACATTCATTGATAACTCGTTGTAACAAGCTAACACCAAAAGACTGAAATTGGATTTGAGTAAAACTTTTCTTTGGCATTGTCGCCTTGGTCACATAAACAAGGATCACATTCATACACTTCAAAAGAATGGTCTTTTGAAATCAAGTAATGATTCATTTGATGAATGTGAATCTTGTTTATTGGGAAAGATGGCCAATGAGCCCTTTAATGGAACTAATGAAAGAGCGAAAGACTTATTAGGTATCATACATTCGGATGTATGTGGTCCTTTTAGGACAATGAAAAGGAATGGTGAAAGATACTTCATTACCTTTACCGACGATCATAGTCGCTATGGGTATGTGTTCTTGTTAAGACACAAAAATGAAGCCTTTGAAATGTTCAAAGTCTTCCAAAATGAAGTACAAAATCAACTGAACAAAACAATCAAAGTACTACGTTCCGATAAAGGAGGTGAATACCTCAATGATGCGTTTCTAGAACATCTTAGGAGTTGTGGGATTGTCTCACAACTCACTCCACCTGGAACACCACAACATAATGGTGTGTCTGAAAGGAGGAATCGAACTTTATTGGATACTCACCGGGTAGACTTCAGTCTTCTTGACTTTGCTAGACTTTGCCCGACAAACCCTTACGAGCAACCTTATTCTTCATTGGTCCATTTCAACTTCTTGCTATAAAATAACTTATTAGCAAAGTGTATTCGGGAGTACTGTTCCTTGCTTGAGTTGAACCTTGCCCGATGTTAATTAGAGATATTCTATTTATATATCAAGCTTGCTTGGACCATTATTATTAATGAATACCTTGCCCAGTCTTCCAATCACTTGGCTTCATGGACTCGGTTAGCCAAAAGCTTACTCGAGAGTGAACTTTACTTGGCTATGAAGAACAGACTTGCTTGACAAAGTGAACCTTGCCCGGATCTACATAAATTAGTGAACCTTGCCCGGCAATGCACTAATTTGCAAACCCTGCTCATATCCACTAAAGAAGACTACTTGAAGATAACCTTGCCCGATAGACAAAATATCGTACCCGGCTAAGTAAAAGCTTTCTCGGAGGTCTAAGTTTTGCCCGGATCAATACTTAGCGAATTCCGAGGAGGTTGAGAAGATTCCAATCTTCCATGTACTTCATTTTGGTCAAATCTTTGACTCAACAATCTCCCCCTTAGGTCAATTGTTTGACTCAAAATTTTGTTTACAAAAAGGGATTCATCGAGAATACAATGCTCCATACGTACCACAACAGAACGGTGTTGCTGAACGAAAGAATCAAACATTGATTTAAGCTGCTAGAACGATGCTTGCTGATTCAAAGCTTCCTATCCATTTTTGGAATGAGGCGGTAAATACGACTTGTTATACACTCAATCGAGTTCTAACTGTTAAATGATTCAAGAAGACATGTTATGAGTTGTTGAATAATCTTAAGCCTAATGTAAAGTACTTGGATCCTTTTGGGTGTCCTTGTACGATGTTAAAAAAGGATGTGGGAAAGTTTGATGAAAAAGCCATTGAATGTTATTTCTTGGGATATGCTTCTCCTAAGAAACGGGTATTTAACTTCACGTCTGGTTGTTTTGAAGAATGGTATCATGTGGATTGTCAAAAGTACACTACTCCTTCTCAAGGGAAAGGTCCCGACTGGATGTTTGATTATGATGGCTTATTTAATTCGTTTACACCATCAACTGAACAACCATATGAAGACCTAGTTCGAGCATATTTTGAGAATCAATTGTATATTCCACGAATTTCGAGTTCTAATGATGTTGAAGTCCCAATGGTTGCTCCAACTGAAGATCCTGATAATGATTCTCCAGTTCTTTTTGTTAATGCTTCTACTTCGTCTGATGATACTCCAGTTGTTGATCAGGTTATTGAACTTGAGAGTGATGTTTCATCTCACGACCTGGGTGAACACTACACTAATTTATTTGAAAATGTTGATGTTCCTAAGAATCCCACTCTTAGGATTCATAATTATCATCCGAAAGAAAATATTATTGGAGAACTTTATGTGGGAGTTCAGACAGGACATCAAGTTGCTTCATCAAGTGAAAATAATGTATTGTGTGCTTATGCCGACTTACCCTCGTCTGGGATTGTAAATCTTGCTAAATTCATTTTCTTTCTATCCCAAGTTGAGCCAATTACTCCTCGTATGGCACTTCAAGATCCTTCTTGGTTAGAAGCCATGCAAGAAGAATTACAGCAATTTGCACGTCTGGGTCTTTGGGATCTTATTGACAAACCTGTTAGAGTCAAGAAGGCGATTCCAACCAAGTGGGTCTATAAGTGTAAGAAAGATGATCCTGGGGTGATTGTGCGAAACAAGGCATGTTTAGTGGTACAAGGTTTTCATCAGCAAGAGGTATTGATTATACTGAAGTATATGCTCCGGTTGCAAGATTGGAGTCTATACAAATCTTTTTAGCCTATGCAGGTTACAAGAACATTAAAGTATATCAAATGGATGTTAAAAGTGCTTTTCTCAATGGTGAACTTTATGAGGAAGTGTTTGTTTTACAGCCTCCGGGTTTTAAAGACCCTGATTATCCTGACTGTGTTTACCGTTTAAACAAGGCATTATATGGTCTATATCAAGCCCCGAGAGCTTGGTATGGCATGCTCGCCGACCATCTGACGGATAATGGTTTCAAACGTGGGACTGTTGACTGTACTTTGTTTTATAAAAATATTGGTGATGATCTTCTCCTCGTCCAGATTTATGTAGACGACATAATATTTGGGTCAACAAAGGACACGTTGTATAAGGAGTTCGAGAAATCTATGCAAACCAAGTTCGAGATGAGTTTGATTGGAGAGAGGAATTTTTTCTTAAGGTTGCAGGTTCATCAGTCTGCGAAAGGAATTTTCATTCATCAGACAAAATATGTGAATGACGTCTTGAGTCGATTCAAGATTACTGCCAGAAAAACCCGTTCTACTCCTCTCCCCGTGGGTCACAATTTATCACCAGATGAATTGGAGGATACTGTTGATCCTACCCTCTATCGAGCTATGATTGGTTCTTTGATGTATCTTACTGCTTCTAGACCCGACATAATGTTTGCTGTTTGTTTATGTGCTAAGTACCAAGCAAGTCCCTGAGTGACTCACCTAGCAGCGGTCAAGCGTATTCTTCAATATCTTAGTGGCAATACTGACACCGGGTTATGCTACCCCAAAGATGATACTTTTGATTTTACCGCTTATTCCGACTTAGACTACGGAGGATGCAAGATTAATTTCAAGTCTACTACAGGGGGATGTCAATTCTTAGGAAGCTGGCTTGTTTCCTTGCAGTGTAAGAAGTAGACAACGGTCTCCACTTCAACCGTCGAAGCTGAGTATGTTGCAGCCTCGAGTTGCTGTTCCCAGGTTTTGTGGATACAACAACATCTTCGCGACTACGGTTTGAAGTTTCTTACTACTCCCATTTTAATTGATAATTCCGCTGCCATTAGCATCACAAAAAATTCCGTACAACACTCTAAAACGAAACATATTGAAATTCGATATCATTTCATATGGGATTGTTATGAAAAGAAATTAATTGATCTTGAGAAAGTACATATAGAATTTCAAAAAGATGATTTATTCACCAAAGCATTTGATAAAAGGCGTTTTCAATTTTTGCTTAATTTAAATGGTCTAAAGACCCTTGCTGATATCCTAAAACTAGGATAACTTTCTTTATTTTTTAGTTTGTTTGTTCTTTTAAATTTTTTTTTTGTTTTGGTTTTTAGTGTGTGTCAATACAAAAAGATTGTGTTTTTCGTTTGTATAGATAAAATCTAAAAACATTGAAAAATTAAAAAAAAAACCTTCAAAAATAGTGTATTTTCATGTCTTTAGGTTTTATGTTTTAAAATTTGAAAAATCCAAAAACATTTAAAAATTTTGAAAAAGACAAAAAGATTGTGAAATTCTTTACTTTTTATTTATGAGAAAATTCTGAAGAATTCAAAAAGATTGTGAATTTTTAGTTTGTACAGAACAATTCGAAAAGACAAAAAGATTGTGTTGTATGTTTGTAAAGTGAAAAACCAAAAAGATTATTGCTTTCATTCATTGAAAAATATGTCAATTACTGCCATTTGAAGACCATATACTTGTATATGGTTGGTCCTGATAATTTCCTGATAATTTCTTGTAAAAATTCATAATAGCCATTTATCAGATAATGGAAAGTAGTTGGGGTGTGTGTTATGATTTTTACCTTAGTTTCTTGCTGAAAATTATGTCGGATATTTAAGTATGTGGAGCATGCTTGCATGTTTTGGTCCTATTATCTACTTGTAGATTGATAGGATAGCCATTAATTTATAAACTTAAAATAACCGGGGCGATTAAATTTTATTTGTGTTTTATGCTCCTCAATATTTTGAGTTTTTGAAGCAAAAAGAGAAAATGATAGTACATTGATTATTTGACCCCAAATCCAGAAAGAAATAAGCTTAAAAGACTGAGTGCTTAATCATTGGTGCATTGATAGGTCTTAAACAAGTTGTTAGAGTAAAGTAAGTGATATAAACATAAAGAGAAGCCAAATTGAAAGTGGTGTTAGTCTCTAGCAAAAATCTTGGTGAGGATGGCTGAAATGTAATAACCGGTCATACTCAAGCCTTATAGATGTTGATCACCCAAAAATATAATAAAGAAAATAACAAGCGTTAGGCTTCTGGACACTGTGAGTCTTTATGCGGCTTAATCATCTGGGTATTCATATGCATGAATATTTCACTCGCTTTTAGAGCAAGCCCAAAGTCATTAAACTTGATCACTGCTGTACTTCGTACAATCCAAATTACTTACTTGATCAACATTCGCTGTTAGTCATACAATTGTTCATCCCTTGCGTGCGTCTCATTACCAATAAGAAACAGACCTCAGGGGATACAATTTATGTAAGCCGACAGATGGACTCGTGCATATTCACTCACAGTAAAGGAAATTTGATGCATTGCTCAAAGTTATAAAATTCTCAAAATTTTGATCAACACTATAACGGTTTAAGTCAAGTTGGGGTGATTTGGCAAAAATCAAATTAAGCTTGAACTGAGATTAGGGGCTGATAGTTTCTGATATTCTGTGCGCGAATTGAACCATTAATCATATCACAAAAATGCTTGAAGGCTTGTTATAAGATTTAAGTGGACAACAATATCAATGACCAACTTAATGCCAGTCATAATATCGCTGAAATATAAAACTGTGATGGAAGGGCAATTTAGTCAATATGATATAAAACACAAAAAGATTGTCTATTTCTTGGTTCAGATATTTTTTGTGTAAATACATTCTTTAAATATTACAAAATACCAAAAATATTTTTTTCATTTTCTTTTTACATATTATTTAATTTTTTAAGTTTCAAAACATGAAACGGTGTTAAGAGATTTGATTATTGAGGTATGAGATCTCGGTAATCCTTGAGTAGTTTATTTTTACCTTAATCGATGCAACGAATCAGTGGATGATTATTTAATTATTTAATTCTTTATTTAATTAATTCATTAATTTTAAAATACAACTTGAATTGTAATTCGTTAATTTATGGCTAACGAATTAGGTTATTTTAACGAACTACATTCTAGTTCGTTGTCCTAATTCGCTTCCACACTCTGTAACGAATGGCCTCAATTCGTTAAGCATAAACTAACGAATTAGACACGAATTGAATCTAATTCGTCATCACACGTGTTAAATTAATCTTAACGAATCATCTGATTCGTTAATTCAATATTCAAACGAATCAGGTGATTCGTTACCTTGGGAATCGTGCAGTGTTAGTGTATATAGGACGGCTTGTATACGAACCGTCCTACTATACACTCTTCTTCTTCGATATTACAAAGTTACCCTGCCCAAAATTTTCAGAATTTTTGATTTTCGTTTTTCTGAGATTTGATTATACCATTGCGAGTATAAGGTATAGACGATCATTTCTTTATACTTTTCATCAAAAATCATATAATTTACATAGGGTAATTAAGTTAATATTGTTATTGTTGTTTGAGGTCTCTTTGAACGTTGATGTATATGCTGTAATGGACCTTGAATCGGTTACCATGATCATCGGAATGAGTTTCCGAGTTCAATGGTACCCTTTGATTATGTTTTGATTCTTGATTAATGTGTGGATTATCAGTGGTTATTATCGGGGTTTTATGTTCCGGTTTAAATCCTAACTGAAGCACATTATTTCATGTTTTGGATGTTCAAATCAATACCATTTGGGTCGCAATGTGTTTCCGAGGTCTTTATGATCATTGATTCGGTTCTACATCGATGATTACAGGGTATTTGATTTCAGAGAGATGTAATGTTGACTTAGTGTGTTCTTGGTTAATTTTGACCTTGACCAGAAGAGTCAAAGATTAAGTCATTTATGACCATTCGTTAAACTTAGCGAATTTGAACTCATTCGTGTCCAATTAGTTAAGTATTTCACACGAACTAGAATAGCGAATCATTTTCATAACAATCAAATATGGATTCGTTAAATTATAACGAATTAATTGTTAAAATTATGACGAATTAGTTTTAATTCGTCATCTTTCTATAGTAATTCGCTACTTCTGATTTGTCAATATTTTAATTGATAGCGAATCAGTTGATTCGTTATAAATTGTGTAACGAATGAGACTGACTCCATAACGAATGACATTTTAATTATGTTTGCAATTATTTTTTATTTTTTAAATCATTTAAATAATTATGACATTTCTTTTATCATGATAAATTGTTACTTATTCTCGACTTTACTTATACAGTATTATGGCTGAACAAATGGATCAAGATCAACCTGTTGCTCAACAAGAACAGCAACAACAACAAGAAAAACGTGAAATGCCTCTACTGCCATATGACAAGAAACACAACATTTGTGCCTTTGTTGGTCCAAACGTTGCCGACGAAGCGTTATTTGGGGATATGCTAGCATTCTTACGACGTTCCGTGATACACTTTGCTATAACTACTCAGCCCAACGTTTATCTGAGCATCATTAGACAATTCTGGAATACTGCTGAGTATGTTGAAGTAGAGAACCACATTCGAGCCACAATCAACCGAACTCCTATCACAGTAGATATTGAAGTGATTAGACGTGTGCTTAGTTTTGGAGACAATGAGGATAATCCATGTGAGTTCGATAAGGAATTAATCAAGGGTTTGTTTCATCGTGTGTTTTATGGTGGCGACATTGAAGACTCTATGTTTAACAAGAACGGACTGTGCCCACCCTACAAGTATCTACTACATGTATTGATTCATTGTTTGGGTGGTCGTCGAGGTGGTTTTGATGAATGCCGAATCATGTTGCAATCGGCTTTTGTGGCACTGTTTCTTAACAAACCATTTAACTTCTCTGAGATGATCTTTTATCATTTTAAAGAGAAATGTCAGCAAACGGCTCAGGAAAAGAAGTTGTTAATGTATCCAAGATTTCTACAGTTAATTATTCAAGACTTGATTCCCAACTTGGTTATCGATCAATCATTGGTGGACGATATACTTCCTTTGGAACATATGAAGGCTAATACTGTGCGAAGAATGACGATCTATCGTAAAGATAAGCCGAGGACCAAACGTCTGATTGGTCATATTATTAATCCTGATTATGTATTTCCTCCCGAGGATCGCTGGATCCATGATGCCTCGGATTCCTAGCGTGAAGGGGGAGAAGGTGGGAACAATGGAGGTGATGATGGTGATGATGGTGGAAATGGTGGTGATGGTGATGCAGCTCTTTTAGAATAACAAGCTGCAGTTGATGTTGCGTTAGCTGCTACAATTGCAGCTTAACGTAAGAGAAAGGGTAAAGAGCTGGAAACTGAAGGTTCAACAAAGAGACGTGTGTCAGCTGGGGCTGGAGTTTCTTTTGGTGTTCAACCGTCTCGTACTACTATTTCTCAACGCCCGGCAGTGCCGCTTACTACTAGTACTCCGGCGCTTACTTTGACGACGACGATGGTTCCTCATGACAGGCTTGGTATGATTCCTCAAATGGCTTTAGCTGAAATACCAAGGCCTTATGTTATATCCTCTACTGTTCCTCCAACACCGTCCATGGGGCCTCCTCCACCTAGTGATGTTTCATTTATGAAAATTACACGGCCTCAGGGACCAATCCAGCCAGTTCATCCATCTCTTTATAATATGCAACCACATCGTCAAACAAACATGCTTTTGAATCTTCTTCATTTGTATGAAAATCAAATGTCTGCTGACCGCTTAAATCAAGAACGCCTCATGGAAAACCAAAGAAGGCTGATGGGTTATGTCTCGTTTTGTCAGAAAGAAACAAAGGAGCTTCGTGCGATTGTTGAGTCTCAGGGGGTGAAGCTCAAAGAACAGGAGGATCTCATCTTGCAATTAACATGCAAAGATGATGCACTTAAGAAACTCAAGAATGATGACGAAGATCCTGATAAGTCTGGTACAGGAAGTGAACCTAAACAAACGCACGACTCATCTTCAGGTGCAGGTACTAGTGGTGGTGGTGACTCGGATAAGCAGATTATTGTTTATCAATATTACACAGCTGCAAAACCGATTGAGATGATCAAAGCTGACACTGTAATTTTTGTTGATGGATAGGGAGTGGTCAGGAGTGTGGTGAACCGAAATGAGATTGAAGTTGGATAGTTTATGCAACGGTCTCTAATACGAGAGCAGATTTCACTACTGCTTGGTTTGAATGACGAACAGTTGACCTTGTTACAGGCAGAGCCTGATGTTGAGGTATTAAACGATGAAGAGATCTTAAATGATCCAACTGTTGAGATGAACACATATTATATTTATGAAGATGAGGAGGTCGAGGTTGAGGATGTCACAGCTGAGGAGATCCTGACTTGTTTCAACACACAAATGTTGATCAAGGTTCTCCAATATTTAATGAGGAAACGTTTAAAACAGCTAAGGATGATCTGGAAAAGAAATCGAAGGGTAAACGGATGGTTGATACCAAGGTTAACTCACTTGAAAACCTGACTGATGCTGATATTGCAAGATGGTTTGGGTATCGAAGCAAGAGAACCCGTGAGATTATAGATGCGTATCGGTATGTGGATCAAGAATAGAAGGACGAAGCTGCTGCTCGTGCCATAGCCAATCAAATGACTTCATTCAAAGATGTGTCAAAGGTACAAGGTAACATCATTTCTTGGTTATATGATTATGATCTTAAGGTATGCATTGTGAAAAGGGAAAATGAGGTTCAATATTATGAGAGATAATGGACGTTCTTACTTTACCACGTTGGGATGTTCGTACCCTCGCGTGTCGTCCATTTATCAACCGTGGGGGTGATCGGATAGCAGATTTGTTCCATCAACATCTGTTATTTGAAGTCAATCATGGATTTAAGTTCCTCAAGCCCCAGGTTCCAACCCGAAAACGTATAGACGAAATTGATTCAAGAACTGGTTAGAGGAAGTTGATTCTCAAAGTTAAGCCGCCAAAGACCATGAAGCAGGTACCAGTGAAGACTTTGAACCAACACATGCATCTATACTTTAACCACTGGTATTACGACAACCGAACCGGTGAGGCCGTCATTGTTTTGGGCAAAGGTTTGAAGACCGATTTGATCAAGATCATTGACCCGATGTGGCTGGTTAATTTAACCGAGACTGACAATGACGTGCTACACAGTATCAAGATTTTATTTGAGCGCAATGAAGACTACGATCTGGCTATGCAGTTCCAACGCGTCGTGCGTGTTTGTTATTAAAATGGGACCCATAGCTGCAGATACTGGCAGTCCAGGCGCTTCAAGTAAAGTAAAGACAAAGAGCTCAAGACGAGGGGGTGTCTGTTAGTTCACGGTCTTGCGTCTCGAGTCTTTGTATTTATCTATTATGTATTTGACGTTTTATTTATGTAATAAACTATTAAGTTATTCAGTTAGTTCGCTAAAGTATAGTCTAGTTCGCTAAGGATGTTTAGCGAACTAGATCTAAGTAATTATCTCTCCTGATTCGTTAAGGATGTTTAACGAATCAAGAGGGTGATTCGTTAAGCTTATTTGTTTAATTTGTATGTAACGAAGTGGATGCTAGTTCGTTACGGAATGTGTAACGAACTAGATCCATCTTCTATTTATAGTGAACACTATTCACAGTTAATTTAAGTTTTGAGTTTTAATCTTATCGAATTGCTGCCCAATTCTCTCTCAAGCTTCATACTAGTATTATACACATACATAACAACTGATAATATATGCATATAACATACAATCAAACGTAATAATGAACTAGATTTGTATTTAGGTTAATCGTATTCATACATATATCAGATCTTAGATCTGTGTATTTTTTAAGGGTTAATCGAGTTCAATCAATATCCGGTTGGTCCCATGCCTTCTTGAAAATGGGAAGAAGATGCTTGTGGTCCAGTGGAAAGAACATGTTACCCTCCGATGTCTTTGAGATGGCGAGGTGAGGCAGGCGGGGAATTAACTTCTTGATTCTTGTTAGTATCTAAAGAATGGATTGGAGGATCGTCTTCCGATTTTCCACCTTCTGATGTAGTTGCTTTGGCCGCATCCGCGGATGACCGCAATTTCAAAGGAGATCTCAATGGAGATTTTGATGGAGACTAGGGTGGAGACCTTGGTGGTGATTTTGGTGGAGACTTGGTTGGAGACCTTGGCGGTGATTTTGGAGGAGACACGTTTTCTTCAATCACATTTTCTGTGAGGGGCATCTTGGTAGCATCGGTAAAATATAACTAGTGAGATTACATCTATAAAAGAAGATAATAGGAGCGCATCATCATACGACACATTACCTTGGGTAACTTGAGTAGAAGCAATAAGGTTTATGTGGCCTCCAAGACACATTTTCTTGGGTTTCATGGGAACATGAGGCTTCGAAACTCGGGTTTTACTTTTCGTATTGGGGTTATACGCATCAACATCAATGATATCTTGGTCGTTGTGGGTTGTTCCTCCTCGCTTGTAGTGGCCTCAGTAGTGTTTTTAGTGTCACTTGCAGTCTTGCTTGATAAAGGATGATGTTTTCTCTTTCGGCTTAAACCTAATACAACACGCATGATACTCTCAACATCAGTAGTATCAACAGACGATTCTTCCACACAGGATGATGATTCCTCACTAGAAGATAGAAGGAGAATCATTCCTCTAGAAGTAAGGGTTGATAAAGGACGAGGATTCGAAACTCCCTCACCTTTAGCGAGCATAGCCTCGGACAACACGTGTTCTGGGCGTAAAGCAGTGGAGAATAAAAAATTGTCACGGGTACGGTTAAGGAATGGCAAAGCCTTGGAATCATGAGGGCGACACACCATAATACCTGGAACACGATCCAGTAACGCACACAAAATTGACCCTTCACCTACACCTAATAACAAAGGTTATTAAGACAAAAACAAAGAGGGCTACAAAGAGAAGGAAAAATATACTTACTCTCATCAGGTTTTTGGTAATACGGTTCTTCATCCGGAAAAGGTCGTATACGGCTCATGCCTGCACGCACCAAAGCACATTCATTTATAGCTCGCATTGGGGTGGGTGTGCGAGTCATAGTAACAAACCACGGGAGGTTAGCTTATGCCGCAAATAGCGAATCCGACAGTTTCTCATTCGGAGGTCAACGAACTAACTGGATGGGAACAACATCTTCCCGAATCCAAAAGAAATTGGTTCGCCACTCATATGCACTACGAGGTAGTTCGGTTCCGATTGCCCTTTTCCAGTGGTAGAACAACTGAACCAACCATCATGGCTTGTCATCTCGTAAAAGACGAAGAAATAAATTAATGGTAGGCACCAAGTCATTGGCCCGACATCAGAATTCAAAATGGCGGATTTTTATTATCGTGGAGTTGATGATCGTGACCTCCGAATGGGTGCATTTGGGATAAATGAATACCGTGACCTGTCAAAATGTTGCCCAAAAATTTCATTATCGGAAATCAGAGATTCCCAGTTGTGAAATCCTCAGCGTAAACAACCATCTTGCCCTTTGGAGGTTTATTGGAAGTAGATCCTGAGCAGGGAACTCGGGATCCCATTTCGGAGCCAATCCGTACATGTTTACGTATCTGGGAAATCCGTTTCTTTCCATCTAACGACAGTTTTGTCAATCAATAGACTACTCTTCTTTTTTGCTGCCATTGTGTCAGATACAAAGGTAAAACACCGAGCTATGATGAAACGGAGGTGATTAATATCAAGTATCAAAGAATATGAAAAGAGAGAAAAAGATAATGGTTGATAAAGTTTTCTCGAGAGAACGAGACGCCCTATTTATACCCATCGCAGTTAATGCGATGGGAAACCGCCAGAGGAAAGAGAAAACGGATGGTCCAATCGTGTAACGCCACGTCACGAGGGAAAACCAAAAAAGTGAAAAAGGGGCACAGTCGGTACAGTGACAGCCGGCATAAATGTCGCATCACTATACGGCGACTATAAAGCTGTCACATCCACTACCCATACTTATCTTTCCAAAAGACAAAAATATCTCTTCAAGGCACACAAAAAATTCAAAATTCCCATAAATTACCTCGAGTCCAAAATTTCACCTGCATAAAACTTCTCACGGAAGAAACAATGGACCGGGTGGACTTATAGAGATATGGTAGTAAAAAGATTCGAATACCCATGAAAGAATAACTGCGGGTCGTCTAGGAATGTCTCAAAAGCCACCCGTAGGACATTCTCATCACCCGCATAACTTAAGTTAGAGGAAGAATAAAAGAATAATTTCAGAGACTACCTGTGGGTTGATCAAGACGTCCTCAGAAGTCATCCGCAATGTATACCCTACATGCGCAAAGAGGACTAGAGGGTGACGTCGGCGAATTAGTTGTAACTAACTTCCTTCTAGAAGATTTACGTGAAGATCTTTCCTTGGAAAGGACGTGATGTAACAGCCAATTGGAGAAGGACAACTGTCAAGGTTGTTATCACCGTGCACATGGCCCGTTATCTCGTCCTATCGTAGGCAGACACGTGTCCAGGTTGTTACGAAAAGCATCTTCTAGAAAGGGACAACTGCATCAATAATATTCCCTTACCCTGCGGCTATATATACATTCTTCCACATCACAAGGTATGGATTGAGACCTCAGTTATCTCACCAATTACTTGAAGTACTCTTCTGTCTTCAGAACAGTACTTATTCTCATGCCGGAGGGTGGTGACGGGATGTCGGGTCCCGATTTACTCACTTAAGCACACAATAATCAGTATTGTAACCAACACAGACGTGTTGACAAGACGGTTACGACATTCCGCTTTTGTGAAAAATCGATGAATATTAATGGCGGAAAAATTAATATTCAAGTTTTTCTAATACGAACAGAAAAGAAACAAACACACAAAGTAACTCAAAAGATTTCCATTAATATCGTGAAGGATACAGTAAAAATCGATTAGGGTTTCTAGGTTGTATGTTTGTATTTGTGGCAGTTTTCCGTACAAAGATATTCTTTTCAGGAAAGAGACAGCCGTCAAATCAAAATATTCGCTCAGTGTCCATTGTCATAGGCGTTCCCCAAAGTTTCCTTAAATAGGCACACCCGATATCCTTCTAGAAACCCTAATGATTGATACTTAACATATTTAAACGTATTACAAAATAATACAAGTGTAAAGAGGTCTTCGAGTAAGCTTATAAGTATTTGTCCTTGTCGAGCAGACTTGGTAACCATAAAGTGTGCTAGGAACAGTTCTCCGAGTAAGCTTTACTTAATATATTTTCCTTAGAAAACATCCTTCAAGCATACTTCAATCTTCATGATAATATCAAACTTTGCTCGATATATATCCTACGAGAAAACTTGTTCTTCATGGATCCATTCAAGCTTTTGTTACTTAACTTATTTGAACAAGTTCAAGTGTGCTGGTAACACTGTAGCTTGCTCTAGGTTGAACCTTTCTCATTAAAAGTCCTTAGAGTAATTTCTTCAGTAACTTCCTTCAAGTTTGCTTGGACTACTGTTTATTAACAAACCTTGCTCGATCCACCAAAATACTTGGTTTTAGCTTGGTTTAGTCAAGGGTTTGTTCTGAAACCAATCTTGCTTGACTTGAAGAAAAACCTAGCTTGATGAAGTAGCTTTCTTGAACTAACACTTAGAAGACTTCATGAACATAACCTTGCTTGAATAAGTTTAGATTGTATGAAGTATAGCAGTGATCAAGTTTAATGACTTTGGGTTTGCTCTAAAAAGCAAGTGAAATATTAATGCATATGAATACCCAGAAGGTTAAGCCGCATAAAGACTCACAGTGTCTAGAAGCCTAACGCTTGTTATTTGCTTTTTTATTTTTGAGTGATCAAACAACTATAAGGCTTGAGTATGACAGGTTATTACATTTCTGCCATCCTTACCGAGATTTTTGTTAGAAACTAACACCTCTTTCAATTTGGCATTCTTTTAGTTTATATCACTTACTTTACTCTAACAACTTGTTTAAAATCTACCAATGCACCAATGCAATTAAGCACTCAGTCTTTTAAGCTTATTTCTTGCTGGATTTGGGGTCAATCAATCAATGTACTAACATTTTCTCTTTTTGCTTCAAAAACTCAAAATTTTGAGTAGCATAAAAATAAATTCAATCGCCCCGGTCACTTTCAGTCTATAGATTAATGGCTATCATATCAATCTACAAGTAGATAACATGACCAATAAATGCAAGCTGCTCCAAAAACTTAAATAACCGACATAATTTTCAGCAAAAGAATAAAGTAAAAACGCATGACGAACGCCCCAATTACTTTCCATTGTCAGGTAAATGGCTATCCCAAACATTTACGAATAAATCTCAGGACCAAACATATACAAGTATATGCCTTTCAAATATGAGTAATTGATATACTTTTCAATTATTCGTATGCAAAAATCTTTTTGGTCACAATCTTGTTGCCTTTTTCGGATTTTTCTGTACAAACAAGAAAATCACAATCTTTTTGGATTTTCAAATATTCTTATAAATAAAATGAAACTTCACAATTTTTTTTGATTTTCGGATTTTAAAATGTTTTGGATTTTCAAAATTTTTAAAAAAAATTAAAGACATGAAACCACACTATTTTTGATTTTTCAAAATTTTCAATGTTTTTGGGTTTTATCTATACAAACGAGAAATTCTCAATATTTTTGTCTTTTCTAATTTTCACCCCCTGATAACCAAAAAAAATTAAAATTTAAAAGAAAATAAAGATAGTCATCCTTATTTAAGGATATCAGCAAGGGTTTTTAATCCATTTAAACCAAGAAGAAATTGAAAACGCGCTTTGTCAAATGCTTTGGTAAATAGATCGGCTTTTTGAAAATCAGTATGTACTTTCTCAATGTCAATCAACTTCTTTTCAAAACAATCCCGTATGAAATGATATCGAATTTCGATATGTTTCGTTTTAGAGTGTTATACAAGATTTTTGGTGATGCTAATGGCAGCAGAATTATCAATTAGAATGGGAGTAGTAAGAAACTTCAAACCGTAGTCGCGAAGACGTTGTTGTATCGACAAAACCTGGGAACAGCAACTCGAGGCTGCAACATATTCACCTTTGGCGGTTGAAGTGGAGACCGTTGTCTGCTTCTTACACTGCCAGAAAACTAGCCGGTTTCCTAAAAATTGACACCCTACTGTTGTCGATTTGAAGTTAATCTTGCATCCTCCATAGTCTGAATCAGAGAAGGCGGTAAGTTCAAAGTTATCGTCCTTGGGGTACCATAACCCGATGTCTGGATTGCCCCTCAGATATTGAAGAATACGCTTGACCGCTGCCAGGTGAGTCACTCGGGGACAAGCTTGGTACCTAGTACATAAACAAACAACAAACATTATCTCAGGGAGAGAAGCAGTAAGATACATTAATGAACCAATCATTGCTCGATAAAGGGTAGGATCAACGGGATCCTCCAATTCATCCGGCAATAAATTGTGACCTACGGGGAGAGGAGTAGAACGGATTTTTCCGGCAGTAATCTTGAATCGGCTCAAGACATCGTTCACATACTTAGTCTGATGAAAGAAGATTCCTTTCGCAGACCGGTGAACCCGCAACCCTAAAAAGAAGTTCATCTCTCCCATCGAACTCATTTCGAATTTAGTTTGCATTGACTTCTCGAATTCCTTACATAACGCGTCGTTTGTTGACCCAAAGATAATGTCGTCAACATAAATCCGAATGATGAGAAGATCATCACCAATGTTCATATAAAATAAAGTGCAGTCGACAGTCCCTCGCTTGAACCATTAACAGTAAGATGGCCGGCAAACATGCCATACCAAGCTCTCGGGGCTTGGTGTAGACCATACTTAGCCTTGTTTAATCGATAAACTCTGTCAGTATAATCAGGATCTTCAAAACCGGGAGGTTGTAACACAAAAACTTTCTCGTGTAGTTCACCATTGAGAAACGAACTTTTAACATCCATTTGATAAACTTTTATATTCTTGTAAGCTGCATAAACCAGAAAGATTCGTATGGACTCCAATCTAGCAACCGGAGCATATACTTCAGTGTAGTCAATACCCTCTTGCTGATGAAGACCTTGCACCACTAGTCGTGCCTCGTTTCTCATGATCACTCCACGATCATCTTTTTTACATTTAAATACCCACTTAGTCGGAATAGGCTTCTTAATTCTAGCGGGTTTTTCGATAAGATCCCAAACACCTAAACGTGCGAATTGTTGCAATTCTTCTTGCATAGCTTCCACCCACGAAGGATTTTGAAGTGCCATACGAGGCGTCGTTGTCTCAACTTGGGATAGAAAGCAAGTGAATTTAGCAAGATTTACAATTCTAGACGAATGTAAATCTGCATAAGCACACAATACATTATTCTCACTTGACGAAGCAACTTGATGACGTGTTTGAACGCCCACATCAAGATCTCCAATGATGTTTTCCTTTGGATGATAGTTATGAATCCTAAGAGTGGTGTAGGTTCCCTGGACGGATCACACGAGATATCCCGATATACACAGGTGCGGAATCCCTGTGTAGATCGTTACGGACGTAGAATATTAGCTCACGAACACACGTACACACAATACGAACAACCACACGTTATATTGATAACTCACACCGAGATGCTTACAGACTCACGTCAATAGACTCACACGTAACTGAACTCGATCAACCAAAAACCTAAAATGACCAACTGATTAACCTCTAAACCGTAAACAGTTAAACAATATAAATACACGACAACTTTGCCTCAGGCGAAGTTGTCAATAACTTCGCTCGTTGAACAAGTTCGCCTAGGCGAACTTGTCAACAACTTCGCTTGGTTAACAAGTTCGCCTAAGCGAACTTGTCAACAACTTCGCTTTTACACAAACAATTACATAAACAATATTACAGACTCGATTACAGACTTTATACATATGAACTACTGATATCTATGCACCAACAGACTCCCCCTTGGCAGTAGCTTCATATCTTGATCTTTCAGCTCTTGTCTTGTAATCCTGTATCTTCATGCGTGCACTCCTTCTCTCACACACACCGTCACAACTCGTTGATACTTTCTTGCTTCATCCTTCCAAGCTGGAATATAAAAGATCTTTTTCTCGTTGAGCATCTTCAGATCAGCTTGCGATAAGTTGACAAGATGCATCGGATCGTAAATTCTAAGTATCTCTTGTTCATCCTCATCTTCCATCACAGCTTCAGCAGTCTTGCAATCAACGTACCACCATTTTAGATTCTTCAACACATCTTGAGGCATATTCTTCATTGGAACCTCCTTGATGCATCGGATCGGCTTGTACTTCATCACCATCCATGGCTTGCCATCTGCTCTCAATCCCCTCTCTGTATCCTCCACGAGCTTTCCCTTCTGTGGCTTTAATAGTTCAAACTTCTTTTCTTTTACGCCTTCTTTCCACACAATCTTCTCAATCATTCTTGCCATATTGTTGTTACTTCTGTTTATTAGGCCCAACCTGCCCAAATCTTTCACCTCGCATTCCGGCAACGTGTTGAAAGATCTCAACATTCTCTTGAAGTATTGAATGCCATCATAACGTTTTACCACAAATAACTTGATCTGTTCATCATAAATCCAACAGATGATTCCCTTCTTCGCCACAGCATAGCCTTTAATGTTATAGCTTTTCTTGAACATGGCTGGAACAGCAGGCTTCTTGGTCTTGATAAACCAATGAGCACAGCCTTCCTTCCACCTAGGCTGCTCCTCCCACTCAGTAGTCTCATCCATCTCAGCCCTCACATCGGCTTTCTCAACCTCAGGGATCTCGTGTTCGACATTTTCTTCCACAATCTCTCCTTCCTCTATCACATCCTCAATAATAATTTCTGCACCAATCTTTTCAATCTCACTGATTGGCAGAACATCTTCATCAAATAATACATCGTCGCTGAATATGTCATCATCAAGTTCCTTCAGCGCATCGATCACGTCGTCCTCCACCATCACTACATCATCACCACCAGCCGCTTCGGTAGACTCCCCCTCAGCTGTGGAAGCCCCAAGAGCTTGTGAGGTTCTTGGCAGCTCACCACCTGCACCTTCCGGTGCATTGGGATCATCGTCTCGGTCTTCTCTACGCTTGGTCCTCAACTCATCTCCTCTACAGCTCATCTCCCCCTGAGATGCCAAGAAAACCTTCAAGGCATCTATTATTTTCCCGTGCTCAGCCAGGAGGGATGCCTGCAGTTGATTTGCTTCCACTAGGCTTTGAATAGTCTTTGACTGCTCAGCTACAATCCGCTCTAGTGAAGCTATCCGTTCCGAGTCAGAACTGGGCGTGTCCGCAGGTGGTACCGTACCCGATACTCCTGCAGTAGTGGTGATTGTAGACTCAACAAATCGTGCTATTACCACCGGTGGAGTACGCGATTGAGGTGGTAGAGACACAATTTCTGGAGCCGACGTCTGGACGGCTGTGATCTGTGGAATGTCAGCCGACGATGTAGCCACTACGGGAACAACTGTAGCGCTTGTACTCGATACCTGCACAGAGGTAGGAACAAGGGACATACCAGACAAGGCAGGTGGAGCAAAACGTGCAAACCTTGAAGTCTCTCTTGCTCCTAATCCCATACCCGTCTTTCCCTTCTTGAGCGCTTTCGCACCAGCTGCACAGCCTCTTTTTCATCATCATCCTCATCTTCGTCATCAACAATTCTTTTCTGCTTACCCACTGTTCTCTCATGTCTCACCATCATCTGTCTGGCCTCTTCCATCACCTCATCAAAATCTGCTTGTGGACCCGGAACTCGAATGTTCTCATGTGGATCAAACCGGTCCATATCAAACAACCCTTGCCCGCCGAACATGGCGTCAAGATCAATCTCAGAAGCTGGCACAGCAGCAGATACAGCAGTAGATACAGCAGGCGCAGCTGATACAGCATGGGGTGCTGCCGCCTGTTGTTGTCTTGGATCCCTAAACTCGTCCCCTGCCGCAGGCACATACTCCGGGTTAATAAGATACCCAAAAAGCGGAGTATACCTGGGACGCAGCTCAGGCTTGCTTCGTGCGCTGGAAGTGCGACACTGAGCAAAGATACGTTTCGTCACACATTCCACGTATCGAATCGGGCGTCTTTGAGGTAGCGACGGAGCCACATGATTTAAAATCATCTGTAGGAATCGTGGATACATCGTAAACCGCTCACGTGCCACAGCCCTCCTCTGACGATCGATCTCGTAAAAGATCATCTGACTAAAAGAATATCTTTTATTGTAAGTCAGGGCAGTCATAGCAGACTGCATCGTCGCACCCATTCCATCAGTGCCCGCCTTCCGTCCCGACATACAGACTATCATGACATGCATTAGGAAGCGCCACTGATCTAATAAGAATCCTTTCCTTCGCTGTGTATCCCCTAAGAGACCTGAATACCCCATCCTTAGGAACGCGCCATCACGAAAAGGAGCAACAAACTCCGTGGGGTCATCTCTTGTTTCTTCTCCAAATTGCAACGCCACCCGTATGTGTTCAGAGGAAAACTGAACAACTTGACCATTAACGGTGGCTCGCATCACCGGGGGCTCAACCCGACAATCATACTCTACCGTCTGCCAAAAGTCTTCAATATTCGCCAGTGAAATAGGAAGGGTAGTGGTGATAGCGTGAAATATTCTTGAGCGCAGTAGAAAGGTAATAATCTCCCGGTAGTCCTCCACGCCTTTTGCATCTGGATCTAGAGTGATGAACTGGTTATGAGCTGGAAAGAATAGCCTCTGATCGTCACCGTCATCACCACCAGCTCCTCCAACAGCAGCCATATCTGCACTAAACGAACCAAGTTAGATAACCGTTATGCAACTCACAAGTTCGCTTTATACCATGAGCGAAGTTGTGATCAAAAATGTATAGGCGTAGTTAAAGATGAGGCGAAGTTGGGAACAACTTCGCTTCATCTGTAAGTTCGTCTAATTAAATTTAAGTAAAATGATCAAGGCGAAGTTGATGTTAACTTCGCCTTATCACAACATCGCCTAGGCGAAGATAAGAGTTAGGCGAAATTAAGCTTCAGGCGAAGTTGTGGATAACTTCGCCTCAAGCGAAATTAAGCCCCAGGCGATGTTGCGGATAACTTCGCCTAAACCCTAACTTCGCCTTCATCTGAATCGGCGACTGTTCAGATTCAAACGGCCAATAATCCGATGATTTTGCACGATTTGACGATCCAGGAGAGAAGAACACAACATATTAATGTTATTAAAACGAAAAGTTCGTCCATGAACATGTAACACAAGTTTGAAAAACTCGGTTTTGAAGGTCCGACGACCCGATGTCTTGAACCAGGTAAAAACTTCTATGAAAGAACATGTTAGTGATGTATATCAACAACACGTACCCTCAAGTGATAATCGAAACTGGAAACGAAGATCGAAATCGGAATAGGAATCAAGTTCGCCGGAAAATTCTTAAGTTCGCCGGAAAACTCGGAGCTTAAGTTCGCTGAGAATTTTGAAAATAATGAAATTTACTGTTTGAAAAACCTTATATAGGGTCAGTGTAGTTCAGGCGAAGTTACGGATAACTTCGCCTATAAGTTCGCCTGATTCAAGAACTTCGCCTATAATTTCAAAATCAAACCTTAAAGTTTGAACATTTTGCAATTAACATTTGAAACTTCCAAAAAGAGTTAAACAAGTATGATCATGTCTAAGTAACCAGTTATCAAAACAAGACAACTACAAAAATAGAAAAAACTTATAAAAATTTAACAAATAAGGGATCAAATTTCAGTCTAGTCAGGGACACCACGTTTCAGAAAAGATCCCAACAGGAATCATACTAACTACGTGACTGTTACATAGATCCGTGTTTAGCTGTATTATGACATATAGAGACAGGTTGTAAGCAGGTAATATACTTAAGATGGTTTTCATCGTTTCTGTGATACGAGTTAGGTTCAATTAATCCTTAAAATTTAAGTGGGCAACAACTCAGAAATATTGATGCCTCCTATCTATCCTCAAAGCGTATTTGGCTTTCCCCAAGTCACCCCGAATTGACTTCGACCCATAGTGTCTGATTAACTTGTAAGTATTCTATGTCTGGATCCCGTATTCATTCTTACTCCATGATTGAGAAGTCTCGATATCTTGAACTCTCTAATGTTACAATAACTTCATAAGTATTTTTTTTTTCAAACGATACTTATAGACTTCAGAGTAATAAATAACTGCAAGTCCCGAATCTGGATCACTGCAGTGTCTTGAAACGCTTTCTTCACGGGAATCAGAACACTTACTGGCTCGTGTATGACTGGGTAATCACTTTTCTGCCTATCCTTCGGAAAGATATACATGAAGACACGCAAAACTCTTAAGGAGTTTCCACATAAAATCAAGTAAACTTTAATTTGTATCACATCTATTTTTACGCACCATAAAAAGTTACCATGACATACAATGATTGTCCTAAAGCCTTTTAAGCCTAATAACTTCACCAGTTAAGCACACAAAGATAGTAAATATATCATTTTCCACGGTTGGATCAATTTTCTGTTAAACATAGCAAAGAACTTCTTACGAAGTATTAGACTTGAAAAGTAATTTCATTTCCCCTAAAAAAATATTTTGACTTCAGTCACCCCGATCACGTCAAAGTCTTCAGGTAAACGGCAATCCCGAAGATCCAATGGATCAACTGGACCGACCACATACAAGTATGTGTCCTTCTCACTAAGAATGACCGACTAATTTTCAGTGACAGAAAGAAAACACATCTTAACTGCCTCGGTCACTTTCAGTCATCTGGTTAATGGCGACCCTCATTCTCTAAGTAGAAACGAGGACCAAAACATATCCGAGGATATGTCCATCAAACTGAGGTAACCGACTAATTTTAAGCAATAGTGATGTTTTTTTTTTTTTTTTTTTTTTTTTTTTTTTTTTTTTTTTTTAATAATCACAAAAACATGGTTACTCGGGATTGATCATCCCATTCAGCTCAATTAGGTTTTGAAATCTGGATTTATCAAACGCTTTTGTAAATAAATCAGCGAAATTTTCCAGCGTATCGACCTTTTCGACCTTGATCAGTTTCTTCTCAGCACAATCCCGTATGAAGTGATGACGAATGTCAATATGTTTAGTTTTACTATGCTTCACGGGATTGTTAATTAATGAGATGGCAGCAGTGTTATCAATTAAAATAGGAGTGAGTAAGAAATTCAGACCATAGTCGCGCAATTGTTGCTGAATCCACAAAACCTGAGAACAGCAGTTGGATGCTGCCATATATTCAGCTTCGCACGTTGAGATTGCGACTGAAGTCTGCTTCTTGCATTGCCACGACACCAATCTGCCACCAAGAAACTGACAACCTCCAGTTGTTGACTTCCGACTCTTATTGCACCCTCCATAATCAGAGTCCGTGTAAGCGACCAGCTCCAAGTCACCTCCTCTCGGGTACCACAACCCCAGCTTCGGCTTGCCCTTGAGATACCGCAGTATCCTCTTTGCACCTTTCAAATGAGATTCTTTTGGATTTGTCTGAAAACGTGCACAAAGACAAACAGCAAACATTATATCAGGCCTAGATGCAGTTAAGTACATTAAAGAACCTATTATCGCCCGATATTGAGTTGGGTCCACATCTGCATCACCGTCTACTTCAGCACCCAATTTGTGATTGACGCAGATTGGAGTATCATATGGAGAACTGTCCTCCATCTTGAAGCGCTTGAGCACATCATGAACATACTTCGTTTGATGAATGAACATCCCGTCCTTCCTCTGATCAACCTGCAATCCTAGAAAGAAAGTTAGTTCACCCATAGCACTCATTTCAAACCTTTTCTTCATGACGGCTTCAAATTCCTGACACATGGAGACTTTTGATGCAGCAAATATTATGTCATCCACGTAGACTTGAACCAGCAAGATGTCGCTTCCATCTCTTTTGAAGAACAACGTGCTATCAATTTTCCCTCTTTCAAAACCATTCTCGAGCAAGTAATCCGATAAAGTTGCATACCAGGCACGAGGTGCCTGATGTAATCCATACAACGCCTTGCTCAACCTGTACACGTGATCTGGATAGTCTGGGTCAGGAAAACCCGGAGGTTGCTCAACATACACAACCTCATCAACTATCCCATTCAAAAACGCACTCTTCACATCTAGCTGAAACACCTTCATCTTTTCATGAGCAGCAAACGCCAGAAACAATCTTATGGCTTCCAATCTGGCGACAGGAGCAAACACTTCGTTATAATCAATCCCCTCTTGTTGATTAAAACCTTTCACGACAAGCCTCGCCTTGTTTCTTATAATGATCCCCTTATCATCTCTCTTGCACTTGAACACCCATTTTGTGCCTATCGCATGCACATTCTTTGGTTTTTCAACCAAAGTCCAAACTTCCATCTTCTCGAATTGAGCCAACTCTTCTTGCATGGCCTCGACCCACGACCTGTCCTTTAAAGCCATTTGATAATTTTTCGGTTCAATCTGGCTTATAAAGCAGGTATACAGGCATTCATCGATTATTCCTGTCTCCTTAATGCTTGTATAAACACAGGTGTGTTCATTCAAGCTGCTTCTCGTTTGTACACCTGAGGACACATCACCAATCACATTATCCAAAGGGTGATTTTTATGAATTCTCGTGGTCGGAACAGAACCGACATGCAAATTATCTTCCAAATTAGAAGAGATCTCATCAATGGTTGTTTCATGCTGAGAGTGAAAAGGATTGATAAATTCTTCTTCAGTTGAGGCAGCAGGGGTATCGATAGTATTTGATGAGGAAGGTTGACAATTTCAATCAGCTGTCTTTGCAATAGATTTTCTTCCTCATCGAGCATTATCTTCATCGCAGCTCTTTCTTCTTCTTCAGAAATCTCCAAATCCGGTACGTTAAACGACTTAAAAAGCTTAACATAGTCGAAAAGCTCAGCAGGTCCATTGCTAGGTTTTGGCGGTTGGTAACTTGTGATGTCAGTGTTACATACCACCTCCACCTTGCAAGTCGAAGTATTGAAGACACGCCTGTTGGGAGTCCCAACAACATAACCGACTAAGATTCCTTCATCGGCTACTTCTCCAAATTTCGAATTTGTCTTCAAGATCAAACAAGGAGACCCGAATGGTTCAAGACCACTCAAGTTGGGCTTCCTTCCATGCATAAGCTCGTAGCAAGTTTTATCAAGTCTCTTAACGGTTAACACTCTATTCAGAACATAGCAGGCTGTAGCGACTGCTTCAGCCCAGAACATCACAGGAAGCTTCGAATCTGCCAGCATAGTCCTGGCTCCTTCAATTAAAGTTCGGTTCTTCCTTTCAGCCACTCCATTATGTTGCGGAGTATACGGAGCGCTGTATTGATGTTCAATTCCTTTCTGAAGACAGAAGATCTCCATTTCAAAATTCTTGAACTCTGTCCCATTGTCACTTCTGATGAACTTAACTGTTTTACTCATGACGTTCTCAACTTTAGTAATCAAACTCTTCACCATTTGAGCCGTCTCATCTTTCGATTTTAGAAAATATACCCACGAGTATCGCGAGTAGTCATCAGTGATCACCAAGCAGTAAGAAGTACCTCCTAGACTTTTTACATTCACTGGACCGAAGAGATCCATGTGAAGCAGTTCTAGAGTACTGGCAATTGAGTTGACCTTCTTGGTGAGATGGGATTTATTGTGTTGCTTTCCCTTCTTGCATGCAATACATTTGTCTTCAAAGTTAAAACTTCTCAAGGGAACGCCCATCACAAGCCCATTTTTGACAATGTGGTTCATCTTCCGAAGATGAATGTGCCCCATTCTCCTGTGCCATAGTTCGGATTCTGATTCGCTTGCTTTCGTCAACAAACATGATTCTCCCAAGGCCATTTCAGTAGACCTCATATCCATCACATACGTATTTGTATCACGTGGAGCTGTCATCACTATCCACTCTTCTGGTATTTGAAAACCAGGCTTCAACACGATCGCCTCATTCTTCGTGAAGTGAACAGTATACTCCTTATCACAAATCTGCGACACACTCAGCAGATTGTGCTTCAGCTCTTCCACAAAATTCACATTCTCAAGTGTCATCTTCCCATTGGACACCGTTCCTTTCCCAGTAATTCTCCCTCCACTTTCACCAGCAAAACTAACTCTCGCTCCTTGAACAGGTTTTAAGTCGTGTAACAAATATTTGTTACCCGTCATGTGCCGGGAACAGCCGCTATCTACAATCCAAAGACTGTGGGCAGCCCTGTTCAACTGTTCCTGCACAATAAAGCAAAGGATTAGAATCTAGGGACCCAAGACCAATTGGTCTTGGATCTATACATCCCGTACTTCTGCTTTCCGAAGTTAGCATTTGAATAATTCCTGTCAGTCCTAGTAGGAAATCTCATTGGAGATTGAATGTGAGGCCTTCCAAACCTATGTGTATTGAAAGTATTATATCTTGCGGTTTGATTATTAGCATTGTAAAACTGAGGTTTGTTTCTGTGAAAACCTGAATTAGTTACATTTTGAAACTTTAAAGGGTTTTCATTTTTAACAGTATTAAAATTACCAGTAGACTTATGCTCAGTTTTAATAGGCCTCTCACCTCTGAATTTCGGCGTCAGAGGACAATCTGCAACAAGATGTCCTACCTTATTACACCGAAAACAACACCTATACTCCATTTTCTTTTCAAATGTTGTTTTGGATGTAGAGGCAGTGTTACCAGCCGTTCGTCTCACATAAGGTGGGACGTACGGATTGAGTGGAGTACTCTTTTTAGAAGTTTTATCTTTATCTCCACCACTGGGTAACACTACCTTCTCTTTTGTCTTACCAGATTCGGACAACTTATCCGAATCCGATGAGACCGGACTCGTAACAGAAATATTTACACTTGAAACAGGCGAACTCGTTTCGCCACTACTAACGCTTGAATCTTTACTTGTAACCTTGATAGGAACTGTCTGAGGAATTTCAAAATCAGCAGATTTCTGTACACTAGGGTTAAAAGTGTAATTGTGGTTATACGGTGGTGGAACCTCGTGATAACCAATTCCTCCTCTCTTTGTAGAGGTACCTTGATCATTAACAAGGTGATCAAGAATAGCTGAGGAATTTCGGAACTGCTCCAGTTTTCGGTTCAGTTCCACCACTTTCACCTGGTGGTCAGCAATCTGCTTTTCACGTTCAGCAATCAGTTTAGTCTTTTCTTCTAAAACCTCATAACTAAGATCAATAACTTCAATTTTCTCAGCAAGTTTAGTTTTTAAGCTTTTAACATCCTTTTCACATGCTTTAATTTTAACTTTGTAACTGTTTTCTCTTGCTTTTGTGAAGTGATGATCTTCTTTAAGAGTTTTAAATTCAGCATCTAAACGAACATACTGATCAGTCATGGTAGCAAGTTGCTCAGACAAATTCTCACATTTAGTACAAATAGATTTAGAACTTACCTCGGAGCGTTGATCATCGTTATCTGCCATGAAAGCTTTTTCCTTACCAGCAGCTTTCTCTTCTCCGGTAGTCTTCTCACGTTCTTCATTCTCAACCTTAGCCATATTTGCCTGTTCATTATTTTCATTCAAATGCAGGTTCCAGTTATATTCACCTGCTTCTCTGGACAGCATGGCATTGACTTCTTTAGTACTTCCAGTGTGCTGTGGGGACCGGCCCTGACCACGCTCAACTCTCTCGTTTCTGCAATCTTTGGCAAAGTGCCCGTTTTGTTGACAGTTATAGCACCTTACCTTGGACTTGTCGAACCCTGGCCTGCCACCAACAAACTTTCTCCCCGTCTTCCTCATGAACTTCTTCACTCGCCTCACTATCATGGCCATCTGCCATTGTAAATCCATCTCCTCCAGATCATCAGCATCGATTTGGTCATAGTCTTCATCCAGCATTGCCGGATCAACTACTTTTCCTTGAATATAGTTTTCGTATGAAGCAATAAATGAAGCATAGTGGCCAAACTGCTCTTCAGCAGATTTGACGCTCATTGGCATCTTTGAGTAATTATTGCTTGAGGAACTTGAAGATCCACCACTCTGGCTTGCTGTCTGTTGAGTACCACTTGATCCACCCGCAACAAAGCAAACATCCCCATTTGAATTTACTGACACATGCCCCTCCTGTGAAGAATTGGCACCCGACTCACCTTTCGAGTAGTAGGCGACATAGTCAATTTTTGAACTTGTATTGGAGTTCACTTTCGCACCATACATGCTTGGATCTTGAACCTGATCCATAGATGTTTCTTTCCTCACCATATTAAGCTCAAAAGTTCTGAGCTTGTTGACAGCGGTTTCAAGATCATAAGTAGAGAAGTCCTTGTCTTCCCTCATTAATACAGTATACATCTCCCATTTTGGTGGGAGAGCATCGAGAAGTTTTTCTACAATCTCTTCTTCTCGGTAGGAAATGGAGTAGTTACTCAATTCAGTCATGAGATGATAATATCGAGTGATAATATCATCAAGAGATTCGTTCTTTAAGTACTTAAAGACTGAAAATTGAGTTTTAAGCAGCTTTATCTTTGAGGCCCGAATGCCTACATTTCCTTCGAATCTGCTCTCAAGAGCTTCCCAAAGCTCTCTAGCCGATGTATACTTTCTGAATGTATGGAGGATCTCCTGCGGAAGAGCCATTGTGATTGCAGCATGAGCCTTGCTTTCGGCTTCGTACATTTTCTTCTCCTCCTCTTCCATTTTACTGTATTTCTTTATTTGGTCTCGACCCTCATACTGCATGATTGGTGGAATATATCCATCTTGGATGCATACCCACATTTTTGCATCCTGGTACTTAACATACTGTATGAACCGATCCTTCCACGCAACAAAGTCGGTTCCTTTTAGCAATCTTGGGGCCTTTGTGGCTGACCCCGCTTCAACTTCCATCTTGACAAGCTCTGAAATGTTGATTGACGACATCCTTCTTGAAGACTAAGAAACCTGAAAAATTCTGAAATGGGCGAAGTTAGAAAAATTTCTTCGAAACAGGACTGTAGGCGAAGTTAAGTATAACTTCGCTTAAGTAATAACTTCGCTGGATCCTTCGTAAATTCGCGTAAATTGGCGAAGTTGAGAATAACTTCGCTTAGGATAAGCGAACTTAGAAAGTAAGCGAACTTGAAGAGAACTTCGCTGAACGAGGCGAACTTGAGAAGAACTTCGCTGAGTTAGGCGAAGTTGAGGAGGTAGGCGAAGTTATGAATAACTTCGCTTCTCCTTATATCTTCGCTGAAACCCTACGAATCCTGACGGCAACTTCGCCTGATGAACAGCAACTTCGCCTGACGAACTTGAACTTTCTGCAGATCTGAAAAACGGATTTTAACGAAGATTTTGACGATTTAAAGTCTTAAACACACTGGTAGGAAGCTAGAATGAGCAAAAACACCACAAACTCGTCCCGGTAACACCCGAAATGAAACGAATTCTACACCCGCGTGAATATCCCGAACCTCACAATCGAGCAAATGCTCTGATACCAATTATAGGTTCCCTGGACGGATCACACGAGATATCCCGATATACACAGGTGCGGAATCCCTGTGTAGATCGTTACGGACGTAGAATATTAGCTCACGAACACACGTACACACAATACGAACAACCACACGTTATATTGATAACTCACACCGAGATGCTTACAGACTCACGTCAATAGACTCACACGCAACTGAACTCGATCAACCAAAAACCTAAAATGACCAACTGATTAACCTCTAAACCGTAAACAGTTAAACAATATAAATACACGACAACTTCGCCTCAGGCGAAGTTGTCAATAACTTCGCTCGTTGAACAAGTTCGCCTAGGCGAACTTGTCAACAACTTCGCTTGGTTAACAAGTTCGCCTAAGCGAACTTGTCAACAACTTCGCTTTTACACAAACAATTACATAAACAATATTACAGACTCGATTACAGACTTTATACATATGAACTACTGACATCTATGCACCAACAAGTGGGATTCTCAGGAACAACAACATTTTAGAATAAGTTAGTGTAATGTTCTCCCAGCTCATGAGATGAATCGTCACTATCAAGTTCAATAACTTGATCAACAACTGGAATATCATCGGAAGAAGTAGATACAGTATCAAAGAGAACTGGAGAATTATTATGAGGATCTTCAGTTGGATCATCGGTTGGAGCTTCAACATCATTAGAATTGGAAAATCTTGGAATTACCAGTTGATCTTCGAAGTATACACGAACCATATCTTCATCTAAATGCTCAGTTGTTGGAGTGAATGAGTTAAATAAGTCATCGTAATCAAACATCCAGTCGGTACCTTTCCCTTGAGGAGGTGTGGTGTATTTTTAACAATCCACATGATACCATTCCTCAACACAACCAGACGTGAAGTTAAATACCCTCTTCTTTGGAGAAGCATAACCTAAGAAATACCCTTCGATAGCTTTTTCATCAAATTTACCCATATCCTTTTTCAACATCGTACAAGGACAACCGACTGGTTCCAAGTACTTTAAATTAGGCTTTCGATTACTCAACAGTTCATAAATCATCTTCTTGAGTCTCTTAACAGTCAAAACCCGATTGAGTGTGTAACAAGCTGTATTCACAGCCTCATTCCAAAATTGGACAGGAGCTTAGAATTAGCAAGCATAGTTCTAGCAGCTAGAATCAAAGTTCTGTTCTTTCGTTCAGCAATACCGTTTTGTTGTGGTACGTATGGGGCACTGTATTCACGATGAATTCCATTTTGTATACAAAAGCAATCCAATACAGTATTCTTAAATTCAATACCATTGTCACTTCGAATCCTCCTCACTTTTTGTTTGTATAGTGATTCGATCTAATAAATTTTGAACAAGAACAGGTGTTTGATCTTTTGAACTAATAAATAAGACCCATGAGTATCTTGAATAATCATCGGTAACTACCAGGCAATACCAATCTCCAGAGATACTAGCACGATTCACTGGACCAAAAAGATCCATATGAAGTCGCTCAAGAGGAGTATCAATGGAATTTAATAATTTAGACGGATGTGACTTTTTCTTCTGTTTGCCCTTCTTGCAAGCAATACAGTGATCAGATAACTTAAAATACTTCAAAGACACACCTTCAACTAAATCAATTGCCATTAAATAATTCATCTTCGAACATGAATGTGACCCATTCTACGATGCCATAGAATAGAGCCTTTCTCGGTTGCTTTTGAGACAAAACATGTTGCGATAGACGTTGATACTTTAGAAATCATATTTAAGTCATTTGATCGAGGTGATCGCATGACAACCATGTCCTCGGGAATCGCGTCCTCGGGAATCGCATATCCCGGTTTCAAAATAAGACATTCTTTATCAATAAATACTGTAGTGTATTTCTTGTCACAGATTTGCGACACACTTAATAAGTTATGGTCAACATTGTCACAGTAATTAACCTTCTCAAAAGTAATGTGACCATCTGAAACTTCACCTTCTTGTGTGATCATACCCCCAGAATTCCCAACAAAAGCCACATATCACATTTGTTAAGAGGTTGAGATTTCCAGTAATATGACGAGAACATCCACTATCCATTATCCAGTTTTCACTAGAAATGGTCTTGGATGAACCCTACACACAAGAGAAAATGATTACTTCAAAAAGGCAGCCCATGCCTCAGTCTTGGGCACCTTTTGATTTCCATGAGTAACATTAAACTTGGTTGAATTCAACTGTTGTTCAGCAACTTGAGAATAAGTTACAGGCTTCTTAAACTTTCGACTTAGGTAAGCAGCTTAAACGACATTTGAGTTCTCATTCTTGCATATCGTTTCAGTTGGAACAAACTTTTGTTTAACTTGACCATAAGATTCATTCACATGAACTACCTTTCGAGGATTCACGTTTGAAAACATGATGTGAGTATACGATACAGGTCGTTTCAGAATCTCCTTAATCAAAGGAACCGGTTTCGATTGGTCCTTGAAAAATGGGTGAAGATTCTGAGGTTTCTTCTGTCCACAATTTCTCACAACATGATCTTGTTGACCGCAAAGAAAGCAACTTCTCATGTCACATGATCGTTTTGAGATTTAGAAGTAACATATGACACAGAAGGATGATGACTCACATTCTTGGTAAAGCTCATAGCCAATTCATCAGATGACACCGACTTCTTTTTCATATCGAAGTCAAGATTAGAACTATTTGAAAAACTTTGCAGTGTGTCAGATCCAGTAGATTTTACAAATTGAACTTTCTTAGAATTTTTCAAAACTTGTTTAGCTCTAATCAACGGGTCAGATGTAATTTATGTTTTGGCATCAGTATATTGACTTTCAAGATCTTGTATTTTAGAAGTCTCATTGTGAAAAGCTTAGGCTTGATGATGCTAATTGGGATATCTTTCTCAGTGAACATCGTGTCTAATCCTTTTAACTTAAACACACAAGTTGATGGCTTTGAAACATTGGGGTTGATAAAACGAAACAAATCCTCATCAGAAATTTTGGTTTTTTCTGATTTCTTATCCTTCACAGGTTTCACTTTAACTTGTTCTGTCTTTCTCACTTGAGTTGTGTGTGAACCATACATAGACTCCTCAAATTCATGAGGTTCATATAGAATGTGATTAGAACTTGGAATGTTCTTGTTCTTGTGCATTACTCTAGGTTCAAACACATAATCAATAATAACTTTATCAACAATTTCAACAAAGACTTTGTTGCTTTCAACAAGAGGTTTTTGAGTTGTAGATTGGGCTTTAACAGTTTCAGGTCTAACTGATTTAGCTTTTTCTGAAATCACAGGTTCTTTTACATTCACATCCTCTTCTTTTCTAGAAAAAGGATTTGGTTTGTAATCATTCTGAAAAGGTGGTGGAATTTCAACAAAACCTATACCTTTCTTTGAATCTTTTTGCTTACCAGATACTTCTATTATTACGTTTAGCAAAAAGGAAGAATTTCTAAATTTGCCCAATTTGTTCTTTAACTAAAGAACCTCATTCTCAAGTTCGGTTATCTTTGTTCTATGTTTCAAAATTTCTTGAAACTTTTGATCATTGAACGTCATTTTAACATATAACTCGGCCTTGAGATCATGGTTACTTGTCGACAAAGCTTCAATATTATCTCGAGATCTCATTTGAGATTCCAGAGATTGTCGATAAGTATCCTTTAGTGAAGCAATTTCTTTCACTAAACAGTCATTGTGATTTATCAAGGAATATTACTTAGGCTTGTTTTTCTCACATTCAATACAAGGAACAGAAAACTAACCTCATTGATTTTGGCCATGCATGCAAAAGTAGTTGTAAGCTTTCTACACGAGTCGTCAGAATCAGACTCAGTTTCATTGTCGGACGATAGCTTACTCCACTTGCATCTTCAAAAGTTTCTTTTGACTCAAACATAGCCAGATTAGCTAAATAATCATTACACAACAGTCTTTGTGACCAATCAGTTCCATCCATGTTGGACAGCATAGCTTGTGTTTCAGAAGAAGACGATTTAGTTCCAGAAGACTTTCCCGCATCAATGCCACTTTTTCCAGATGAATTCTGTTCTTGTTTTCTGGGTCCAGTGTACTCCTTCTTAGGCTTATCACATTCTTTAGCAAAATGCCCAAACTCTTGACAGTTATAGCATTTAACCTTTAATTTATCAAAACCCAACTTCTTGTTTAATGATGGAAGATCTTTGCCGGTTCTTTGCATAAACTTTTTCACTTTTCTGACAATCATAGCCATATTCCACTTTAAGTCCAGAAGTTCCAAATCATCGGGATCAATTTGATCATAGTCTTCATCAGTCAAATTGCTCGTTGCATTCTTACTACTAACTAGATTCTCGTATGAAGTCATGAAGATAGACAAGAAAGAAAAGTTTTGTTCGGCCTCCCTCATGTTCACATTTGGTTGTGATGAGAATTGATTTGCAAGTGATGAATTTCCAGATCCTCCAGATGAACCAGAAACACACCAGATGACCCAGAATTTTCAGCGGTGTAGAAATAAGCACGCGGATCACTGTAAATAGTTGTAGCATTATCACTTGCATTTTGTCTAAGAAATGCGGGTGGTAGGAAAAATGGTTGAACTCAACGGCATACTTCCACCATAAAAGGCAGGATCTTGATTATCCTTGGAAGATTTCTGACATTTAAGATTGTATTCTCGTGCTTCGATCTTTTGCATAAATTCAGATGCTATCAGATCTTCATTGTTAAAGTAGTTATTCTCTTTCAGAACCATTAAGAAAGCCAAGTAAGAACTCCATAAAGCACTTTTAATGGTGTCAATCTTATCAACTTCAGAAGTTTCCAACTTCATATTGTCCATTTTGGCTATCAGATGATTAAATCTTGTAGTTATCTCTTCAACTGTCTAACCTTTAAGTAGGTTAAAGTTTCTAAATTGAAACTTGAGCACTACTTTCTTGCTTTCAATGGTGTTACCCCTACTTTTCATACAAATGTGTTGGAATAACGAAGCAAAAATCTTTATGCTACCAACTTGATGAAAAATGTTTTCGGGTAAAGCCATTGTAAGAGTAGAGTAGGCTTTTGTTTCAATCTCTAATGCTTTCTTTTCTTCTTGAGAGTACTGAGAGATGGCCTTAGGTGTAAATCCGATAGTCTCATCTCCAATCCTTGGAACAGTATAGACCTCATCCAATCAATACGAACAATTAGGGTGAACCGACCCTAGATGAGCACGGAAACGAGGTTCCCATTTAGCAAAGTCGCTAAATTTCATTAAACGAGGACACTTCGAATGTGATTCGATCTAGGTGTCCAGTTGTAACATTTGCTGCATAAGCATATTTTGGGAAGCTAATGCATACATACAAGCCATGTTGCTAAATAACAATACTTTTAAGCTCCAAGGGTTAAACTTGAAAATATATCAACTAACTATGAACAGTGTTATTAACGAATCTGGAAGTTTAACGAATCTGGAACAGTGTAACACAAAATAGGTTATAACGAACTGGTCAACGAATTAAGTCAAAGTAACGAATTAGATTGACGAAATATGTTAACGAATCAGGTGGTTCTCTTAACAAATCACTAAGTAACAGCTTAGCAAACTAAGATAACGAACTATTGAGTTACCTTAACAAATCACTAACGAATTAGGTGACAAATTAACTACAGTTGATTACAATTCAACTATAGCGAATCAGGTTGTTACCACGGTTGTAACAAACTCTGACAACTATTGCCACATGAAAAAAGTTGTTAGAATTAAAGTTAACAAAATAGAACATGTGTCTCACGAACTGGAAGACACGAAAAAGACTAAGTAACGAATTAGAACACGAATAAGCTAATAAGGATAACTAATGAATAATGAATTGATGAACAATGCTTAACGAACTGACAAGGTTTTAATGAATCTTCAAATACAAATGAAGATCTTCAAATCTTCATCTGGAATTTCCAGATTTTTGGAAAACGAAGAACACCAAACGAAAACCCAGATTTGTACTACTTAATCAACACTACACCAAATCACATAGATTATCTATCAACATACTCGGAATCACAAGGCGAAACCAACTAAATCCATTCCGTAATCAATTAACACACAACTCGAATCCAATTGAACCAAACAATCCCCTGTTTTTGGCCAAAACCAGATCCAACCAAACAATAACACAAACCAATCCAAATTCCAGTTCCAAACCACAAATCCTTCCAAATACCTTACCAATCACAAATCCAGTCCAATCAATCCATATCTTAATCAAATTCACACAGAATTTGATCAAACTCAAACTGAAATACAAACTTATACCAAACTAACAATTAAACAGTCCTTAATAACGAATTAATTACTCAATCAAGAGAAATCGAGCAACCGAAAGCTCTGATACCACTTGTGAATACGTCTAAAACAGATCCCAGATTTAATAAACTTTAAACCGGATCTAGCTTATGATGCTTATATATTGATTATATGTTATTGTTATGTATTAATATTAGTTATATATGTATATGTGTAGGTATAATATTAAGGTGAAGCTTGAGATAGGATTTTCGCAGAGGTTCGATAATATTAATCTCCAAACTAAAATTAACAGTGTATGAAACAGTATATATAGAAGATGGGTCTAGTTCTTTACACATTCCGTAACGAACTAGCCACCCACTTCGTTACATTACAATAAATGAATAAACATAATGAATCACCCCCAGATTCGATAACATCCTTAACGAATCAGGAGGGAACATAACTTAAAGTCTAGTTCGTTAAACATCCTTAACGAACTAGATGACTACTTTAACGAACTAGCTCAATATCTTAATAATTATTACATTAATTAAAGGATAAATACATAAACGATAATTGCAAAGACTCAAGACGCAAAACCGCGTACTAACAACGTCTCCCATTTTGGTGGGAGAGCATCCAGAAGCTTTTCTACTATTTCACTCTCAGTATACTCTACAGAGTAGTTAGTCAACTCAGTCATCAAATGGTAGTATCTTGTGATGATGTCATTAAGTGATTCACTTTTAAACTACTTGAACACCGAAAATTGTGTTTTCACCAATTATGACTTTGAGTTTCGGATTCCCGCATTTCCTTCAAAACGATTTTCCAATTCTTCCCACAACTCTCTAGCAGACTTATACTTTCTGAACGTATATAGAATCTGTTAAGGCAGTGCAATTGTTATGGAAGCTAAAGCTTTACTTTCTGCTTCATACATCTTCTTCTCATCATCCTCCATCTTATTATATATCTTTAGTTGTTCATGTCCTTCAAATTCTGTTGTTGGTGGAATATAACCATTCTGAATACATACCCACATCTTTGCATCCTGGTACTTCATATATACTCAAATCTGTCTTTCCAAGCATCAAAGTCAGTACCTTTAAGTAGCTTTGGAGCCTTAGTCGCTGAACTAGCCTCGACCTCCATCTTTACTAGATCAGAAATGTTTATTGAAGTCGTGTTCAATTGGAATGTAACAGTAAATTCTGCCAACTTATGTTCTATGAATAGTGAGGGGCGAAGTTAATTCAACTTCGCCTGTTATTCAACTTCCTGTTACTAACTTCGCATGTTATTTAACTTCGCTATGGGCGAAGTTAATGAAGAACATAAGCTTCTTCAACTTCGCTCAGTGGTAACTTCGCAGAGACACTTATATCTTCGCCAAAACCCAAAGGAATTCAGATGGCAACTTCGCCAATCCTTCAGGATTTTTGGATTTGATTTCGTATACAATTATTTCGATTATGGTCTGGTTAGAAGGTTGTAGGGTGAACGAAAAGAACTGCAAAGAATAAGGATGGACAGAACGACTGCCTTTTTTTACGTAAAACAAGTCGGAAAAATCCTTGCTGAAGGATTTTAACACCTGTGTGATAATCCCAAACCACCCAATCAAGGGCTAACGCTCTGACACCAATTGTAGGTTCCCAGCCGGATCTACATAGGAGTATCTCGTACACAGAGGGTGCGGAATCCCTAGGTATATGATTACGAGTGTATACAAAAAAACGAATTAGAAACGCTCCATAAACAAACACGTAAACAAAGTACTTATTTGTTATTAGCAACTCAGTGCTCGTAACCAATAAGAAAATCAGCGTACATAAGTTATGACCAAAAGCTTACAAAACCCCACGACACAAGTTAGGTTATATAGGCTACGGCAACTTCGCCTAACATAACTAGGCGAAGTTGTCCCTAACTTCGCTACTAGGCTAACATCGCCTATATCAAAACACTAAACACTTAGTTTCATCAAAACCAAAACTTAACAAGCAATATTCTTATTACAGAAAAGATAAACTAAAGACTAATGAACTACTAGGACACTGCACCAACAATCTGGGGTACATCAGAAATCTGTCTTCTCTCCTCTTGCGTAAATTTACCACCATGCCTTCAAAGATAAGCCTTGAAAAGTTTAATGGTCGATTATATACAATAGCAACAGTAGCAGTAGAGATTTCTCTGCTCTTGAGGGTCCAAGTACCCCTCCTTGGTGTAAAACCTTGTATAATATGGTGTATAAGAAATCGGTACAAAATGGGGAACATGCCCTTTTGAAACTGCACTTCTTTGACATTCCCTTGGTACCCCATTGTTTCTTGGAAAATCCTCAACAATCGCTGGGTAGAAAAGGATAATTGAACATCCAGATTATCATTCAGTTCGAGACTCGCCCGTATCAAATTTTTAGTATTTTCGATCTCATGTCCAGCCACCGTGGCCTCGATTCTTCTCTCATTGACATCACCCTCCAATTGGGATGCATTCCAGAAATCCAAGTGATGATTTCTGTATATTATTAGGCACTCTGTATGAGCAAAATGAAGATTCGAACGGAGAAGCCACTGAATCATTAGCTCCACCGACCTGTTCTCCTCTGTGACCTGAAAAAGGCGCACATGTTGTGCTTCTTCTCAAAAGGATACACCATTTCTGCACAGTCACAGACAAAGACACATTCAAAGCAAAAGTTATTTATTAAAGTTCATAACTTTATAATGTATTAAGTTAAAATTTGAAGAAGAAATTGAAAGATAGTCTTTAAGAACCTGTTCTTCGACAAATGTATAACCTACGCAGAAATCAAAAAAGTTAGTAATCATGAAATCGAAACCCTAAACCCATACCCTGAGTGTCGGAAATCATTCAATTGAAGCTTACTGAGTCAGAATTAGATGAATGACCAAGTTAGGTTTGGAATTATGAGAAACGATTGAGTTTCTGGGTTACGAGCAAGTGGACAATAATGCAAGAGTGAAAGAGGGAAAAAGGTGTAATGAAAAAATATTATAAGCCCCCCTTTTATAGTGTACTCTTCGCACATTTGAAATTGGGGTTTAAAAGAATTTAGTCATTTAGTGAGAGAATACTGCCAAAACCCCAATTTTAAATTAACTAGCATAAAGCTTGCTCGATAAAGTGTATTTTCAAAAGCTTGCTCGTACCCAAACTTTGCTCATGCTTAAAATTATCAGAAATAAGCTAAGTAAATAAAATGAAATTACTCGAATATACAAGATTGCTCGAGAAATTAATCACAAGGGTTTAAATAATCAAGTATATTTGGTCAAATAGGCAACTTTGCTTGAGATCAATAAAGATCCCAACATAATAATATTTCTAAATGTCAATTTTACTCGAATACCTTATCGTCACACATTTTACTCGATTTCACTTAGACAATTGAAGAATTAACAAATTTTCAGAGATGTACATTAAAGTATACTCAAAAACAAAGTTTACTCGAAAATACTTCAAAAGTTCAAAGTATGCTTGAGAAGACTTAATATAATAAAATACAAGTATTCTCAATGCATAAAGTGTACTCATGGAGTAAAGTTTGCTCGAAAGCACTTGAAATTTGCATGTATGCTTGGAGAAACACTTGAACTATTGTAGGAATAAACAAGTGTGCTCAAAGCATGAAGTTTGCTCGATAAACAAAGTTTACTCGAAATAACTTGCAATTACAAAAAAAGTATTTAGACATGATTATCATACAAAAAAATCAATATTAAACAAGTATGCTTGAAAATTTACCAAGTTTACTCGATAGAGATAAACAACAGGTAAGTCGTCAAGATTACTCGAACAATATTCATTTTTGATCAAATTCAACCTAAAATCATGAAGTATGCTTGACAAACACATATTTCAATTAAAACTACAAGTTTACTCGAAACAAGTAATTAAAGCATATTCAGACATTAATATCACATATACATCAAGTGTGCTTGAATAAGATGACCTTCTAAACAACCAAGTCTACTCTAAAGTACATAATCATCAAAGTGTAGTTGATGATACATCAATAATCATATTCAAAACAAATAAATATCAAGTATGTTTGAATGGGTTAAAACTTCAAACAAAAACGTTTAAGTTTACTCGAAAGTTTGAAAAACAAACATCAAAGCTTACTCGAGATTACATATGCAGACATATTCAAGGTTAAATGCAACTCTTTATGACATAAACCTTTTATTAAACAATTTTCTCATAAAAGTCCAAAGTTTAAGAGCAAATGGTTCATTTTGAGATCAAATTTCAGTTTAATCCTTTCAAAATTTTTTCTTTTATGAACAGATCTCAACATGGGATCATATTGATTAAGTAAGCTTTCAATACTTCATTCTCAGCATCATTATGACAAAATAGTCAGGTTAATAGTAGGTATCAACTTAGCATGAATTTCTTACAGTTTGGTGATATGCTTAATGGTTCAATTAGTTGCATAATACAAAAATGGATAACATTTATTGCACTATGATGTTCCATATCTCTTCTCAAGGCTTATTTGGCTTTCTCCATATCACCCCAAATTGACTTCAACCCCCTGACATTTGGTCAAAATAATTTTCATGAAAGATGATATAAATTTTCTTAATAGATTTTTCTTTTCAAAATTTTCAAACAGTTGAGGTTGAACGTTGGACTTACATGTCACGCAATACGAACTCACATGCCTTCTATTCAAGGTGTTTAGGACTAATAATGATGCCCCACCTCTGTAGGTCTAGTTTAAACCCTCATGTTTGTTTTCTTTCAAAACTTTTGAACATTTATCAACTTTTGGTTTATGTGTAATTAATTTGTACAAACTTGTTCTTTGTCATATTTATAAGATGTATCAGTTTGAGTAACCAAATACCAACAAGCTCGTGTATGACTGTGTAATCACTTTTCTTCCTATCATTCGATGAGATTTATCTTGAAACGTGCATATTCAACAATGCATCTCCACATTAAGCTTAGCCTATTCATTATGTTTATATTACCTCAGATTTTACACATCATGGAAAACAACCATACTTATTAATGACTGCAATAATAGTCCTTTTATCCTATTAAACCCATACGATTGGTATAAATAATCAATCTACTATCATTTCCCAAAAGGTTGGACCAATTTTCATTGAAATCCTTTTAAGCTTCTACAAAGCTTGAACTGAAAAATCTTATAATTACTCACCACTATCAACTTGCTCATTTGTCAAAACATGATTTTTCTTGGAAAAAACTTCTTTTGAAAAATATTCATTTGAGCACACAAGTTTAAAAAAAAATCACAGTTTTGACTCAGGCAATTTGCAACATATTCAAGAATAATCAGAAAATTAATGGTATGCATGAACACACTCAGACTAACATAATGTTCAACCAATCCTAATTATGCGGAGTCTATCCTGTCCTAAACACATCATCAAATTAAATTATTCAACATATTCAAGATATCAGATAAGCATGCAGATTCAACAATTCAAAGCAGATATTGATACACTTATCTAAACATCATTATCAATTACTAAAGACTGACCTAAGCATCATAGATACCTAAGTGAAACATAATCAATTAAAGTACATATCAGTCAAGACCCTTTTAAAAGATAATCAGTTAGCACATTGAGCACATGTCATCAATCAGATTTAATTAGAGTTGATCATCCGTAAAGCTTTAAGTAGAAAATGAAATCTTGTTTTATCTAGTGGCTTGGTGAATAAATCTGCCAAGCTTCCTTTAGTGTCTACTCTTTTCGTTTCATTTTGACCTTTCTCACTACAATCTCTAATGAAATGGTGTCTGATTTCAATGTGCTTGGTGTTTGAGTGTTGGATTGGATTCTTAACTATGAACAGAGCAACGGTATTATCAATAAAAATTCGAGTGTTTAAGTAATTTAAACCATAGTCCAGCAGTTGATTCTGAATCCAAAGGACTTGTGCACAACAGGCAGATGCAGCAACATAGTCAGCTTCAGCAGTAGAGATTGACACAGTTGTTTGCTTGTTGCATTGCCATGACACTAGTCTGTCCCCCAAGAATTGACATCCACATGAAGTAGACTTCCTGCTCATGTTGCAGCTATCATAATCACTATCATTGTATGCAAGTAGATCAAAGGAATGGTTCTTAGGATACCGTATCCCCAAATCATGCTTTCCTTTCAGATATCTAAAGATTCTCTTGACATAAGTCATGTGAGAAGCTTTTGGAGTTGATTAGAACCTTGCACACATACATACATCAAACATAATGTCAGGTCTTGAAGAAGTCCTGTATATTACTCATCCAATCTTAGCTCTATACTCATGTTCATCAACAGACTCCCCTTTTTCATCAACTATCGTCTTCTCATGAGTGTCCATTGGAGTAGAGGCAGTATTTAAGTCTTGACATTTGAACTTGTTCAATATGTCTTGCACGTATTTTGATTGATAAATAAACATACAGTCTTTCTTCTATTGAACTTGAAAACCAAGAAAGAAATTCATTTCCCCCCCACTGAGCTCATGAGATACTTGGATTTCATAACTTCCTTAAACTCTAAACACATGTTTTCATTTGTAGACCCAAAGATGATATCATCAACATACACTTGAACCAGAAGAAAATCTCTTCCTCTTTTCTTGTAGAAGAGGGTCTTATAAATGGCTTCCCTATGAAAACCATTAACAAGCACATGGTTTGACAAATCATCATACCAAGCTCTTGGAGATTGATGTAGTCTATATAGAGTTTTGTTCAGTTTATAGAATCTATTTGGAAACTCAGGATCCTCAAAACCTGGAGGTTGAGTGACATACGCCTCGTCTTCAATTTTTCCATTTAAGAAAGCAGATTTGATATCCAGTTGGAGTACTCTGATGTTCTTAGAAGCAGCATAGGCTAGGAAGATTCTGATAGCTTCTAACCTTGCCGCTGGTGCAAATACTTTCTCAAAATCAATCCTTTCCTCTTGTAAGCATCCTAGTGCAACTAGTCTTGCTTTGTTTATCATGCCAATCTCTCTTTCATCCTTCTTATTCCTAAAAACCCATTTGGTACCTATTGAAAACATTCCTCTTGGCTTATCCACAAGTTCCCATATTTGCAAATTTCTGAATTAAGCCAACTCCTCTTGCATTGTTTCTAGCTAACTATTGTCTTTCAATGCTTGAACAATGTTCTTGGGTTCAATTTGAGATAGAAGCATGAGTACAAACAATAAATGCAGATTCGGATGCACTTCTTGTAAATCTTTCATGTAGGTCACCAATTATGTTCTCAGTTGGATGATTTCTTTCCACAAAGCAAGTTTGGATGATTTGATTTGAAGTAATATCTTAGTCAAGATTTGTATCATTAAGATCAGGTTCCTCAATGACCAATTATGTGATGTTGAAGCAATGTCACTTCCCATGTTCAAATTTTGAAACAAAGTTTCAAAAGTTGATTGGCTTTCCAGCATGTTCTTGATCATGTTGGTTATCAAGTTGCACATCATTTATGATAGGACATTCTCAAGATTATCATTTTGCTCATCTTCTGATTCAATGTCAGAGGCATTTTTATCAAAAGAAAATTCAGCATTCTTGTCAGCAACCTTGGACCACAATTTGTCCAAATCAACCTTCTTCTCTGATTTTCCTTCATAGAAACTTGTTCTATACAAAGTTTCATCAAAGTCTTCATGATATATCTTGAAAGAGTTGATTAACTTTACAAAATCAAATAACCAAGATGCTCCATTAACATTGTTGAATTGATTTTCATTAAATATCACATCTGAAGATCAGTCACACTCAAATGATTTTTAACATAGACTCTGTAGGCTTTTTGAGTGTGTGGAGTATCCAACAAAGAAGAAATTTAAAGATTTTGATTGAAACTTGTTCAAGTAATATTTGGTATTCAACAAGGAGCACTTGCATCCAAAAGGCTTGAGGAACTTGATGTAGTGTTTTCTTTTGAACAAAATCTCATAGGGAGTCTTGTATTGACTTTTGTTGAGAAGGACTCTTTTCTGAACATAGCAAGCAGTGTTGATAGCTTCTGCTCAAAATGTAACAGGCAGATAAGCATCTGATATCACGGTTCTTGCAGCTTCAATCCATGTTCTGTTTCTTCTTTCTGCTACCCCATTCTGTTCAGGAGTTCTAGGAGCACTGAATTGTTGGAAAATTCCTTTATCTTGACAAAATTCAGTCATCACTCCATTTTTGAACTCAGTTTCATTATCACTTCTCATAACCTTAACCCTCACATATAGTTGGTTCTCAATCCTTATCGCGCAACTTTTAATTAATTCAGCAGCGTCATCCATGGAATTTAGAAAGTAAAATCATGTATATCTTGAAAAATCATCAATGATCACTAAACAATATCTCTGCTTTCCAATACTAGGAACACTCACATGACCAAAGAGATCCATATGAAACAATTCAAGTACTTGTTCAATTGAGTTTATTAGTTTTGTTTTGTGTGATGATTTATGTTGCTTTCACTTTTGACATGAAATGCACTTGTCATCCAGTTTGAACTCCCTTATGGGTAAACGAATGGCATGTTCACCTTTAACAAGTTTGTTCATATTCTTTAAATTGACATGACAAAGCTTTTTGTGCCACAATTTTGTTTCATTTTCAGTGGCCTTTGGAACAAAACAAGTACCACCTCTAGAAATGGCTTCTTTCATCCTTAATTCATAAAAATTTCCATTTCTAAGGGCCATCATCATTATCAGATAAGGAAGAATCACAAATTTAGGTTTGAGGATGAAACAATGAGAATCATCAAATCCAACCTTATAACCTTTATCACACATCTGAGATATGCTCAACAGGTGATATTGTAATCCTTCCACATAGAACACATTAGCAAATGACCCTTTGCCATTTGTTAGAATGACTTTCTCCACAATTTTCCCTCCATTCTCATCACTCACAAATACAACTGGTCCTTCAAATTTTTGTTCATAGTTGACCAATGACCTATTGTCATAGGTCATGTGCCTGGAACATCCACTGCCCATATACCATACATCATTCATTGGTGTGGAATGTTCCAGCACAAATTAAAGAAAAAGAATCAGTTAAGTGATGAAATACAAGCTGGTTCAGCTTGCACATCATCAGCAACAAGACTAACTTTTGCATATAGTTTGGGGTCCTCATAAACAATCTCACAAGACTCATCAGTCTCATAGCCAAGTTCACATGATTTTCCCACATAGGGAACGATGCTTTTGCATTCTTCAATGACAAGTTCCCTTTTCACAATTTTTCACTTGTTCTTTATTTCTAGGTTTCCACAAAAATCCATGTGGTTCAAAACCATGTTTAAGAAGAAATTTCTCATCACCATTTAGTTCTTTTGATTTCTTTCTTTTGAAAACATCCTTCTTAATCTTTCTTTCACCTTCACAACTGGTTGATTTTCCAGAATCAACAGATTTTTCAGATTGTAGAGACATATTAAAATTAATTCTGATAGGTTTCTTGTTCATCGGAGCCTTCATATTTTCTTTCAAATCTTTCTTCTTTCCCTTGTCAGTTATATCATTTCTTTTCTCAGTTTCTTCTTCAACACACATAGCTGGATCATCGACCTTTTTCTTTCCTTTGGACATGTAGTCATTATACTTTGACTTGTAGAATGCAAAATCCTGTCCAAAAACCGTATGATCAGGTACATGTAAAGGCTTTGGTGAAAAACTTCCTTGACATGAGTCAGTGTGGTGACCATAGACATCATAGGTTTTGCACCAAATTTGTCCTTTAAACCTTTCACCTGAGTTCCCTCTCTTAAATCTCTCACTTGGTCTTGGGGGATGTTAGGTCTATTTTGGTGGTTTGTACTTGTCTTATATTATTGTATATCGAGTTTAAGTGTTTCGACATGTAAACCGAGATCACATTGTGATCTCGGTGGGCTTGGGATTTATTGGGCTTATTTGTTGGCTATCCTATATATATAGATAATGTGCATAGGGTTTAGGTTGGTTGTTCAAATCATTATTGTGAAATGAGTATTGTATGTTCAATTGTGCTTAAGCATCCGACGTTAATACAACATGTGTTTTGAAGCAAGATCCCGTTATCTTTACTTATTGTTATTAATTGTCTTGAATCACCCTATGTTATATTCCGCAATAACGTTGGTTTGTTGATATCACATTGCATAGATCCGGTTTCAGGAATTACAATTGGTGTCAAAGCCTTTAGAACCATTCATGGTTCAGTTTGATATCAACGGATTTATGATCTAGTGTTCTTGGTGTTTTTCGTTTGTTTTCCGGCGAAGTGTTGATCAGAGAAGAGGGACAATGGTTGGTTTGGTCAAAGATTGCATTATCCTTGGAAACAATTTGAATCCCATAAAATTAGGTATTTAGTTGTTACCAAAATAAGCTTGTCAAACGCGTTCTGGGTGTTCTCGGCTGTGTTTAATAGTTTTCGGCCATTAAACAAGAGTTTTCTGCCAAAAATCAGGGTTTTCGGCCAAGATTTAGTGATTTTGGCCAGACTTGAACGTTTTCGGCTTCCAACTAGTATGCTCGGCCAAAACCAGTTGTTTTTTTGTCACTTTTGATCGTTCTCGGTCAAAATATTGGGTTCTCGGTCAACGATTGGTTGTCGGTCAACACATACTGTAACTTAAATTTTGGTCTGATAAACTTTATTTGGGCTTTGTTTTCTGGACTGTGGAACATTTGGACTGAATAAGCTAAAATGGATCAAATAATTAGTACTAATGGATCATCCAATGCTTCTCTTCATCAAGAACTGGACTCCATAATAGGAACCACTACTCGCGTACCCCGTCGGCTGTCTCATGAGGGGTTTAGCGAGTGGAAATTTTGGTTCGAGAAATATGTTAAGATCAAAGATGCCAAAATTTGGAGAAGCATAGTTAGCGGTCCCCAAGTCATCATTTACCAATGTAAGAATTCTACAGAAATTGCTGTGAAACCTGTTGCGATGTATGATGATGATGATCTTGCTAAAATAGAAGAGGATGAAAAGGCGCTTTCAACTTTGACTATGACACTCTCACCTGAGATTGCCCTAGGGTTTAGAGAACTGCAATCTACTAAGGAACTGTGGGAATCATTGATTGAGGTGTATGAAGGGAATGAAGACATGAAAAGAAGTCGTCAAGATCTGCTACGACAATCATGATTTGGGAGAGTCGTTAGAAACTCAGCTTCATAGGTTCATAGCTCTTGTGACTGAGATGATATCTGCAAGCATCAATTTAACAGCTACTGAAACAAACAATAAGTTAGTGAACTCATTGCCTCAAAGTTGGGACTTGAATGCTGCAGTTATTAAGAAGACGAAAGACCTCAACAAGCTAACACCGTCTGAGGTCATGGCTATCATCATAGCATGTGACATGGATGACAAACAACGTGCTATGCCTCAATAATGCACAACTGGTTACAATGTTGCTTTCAATAATACACTCATCTCACAAGACAACTTTTTCATGTTCAAGACTACTCAAGGACAACAGAAATTTCAACCTCAAGCCAACTTCTCAATGTTTAAATCCAGTCAGGGTCAGGGTCAATTCTCTCTTGTTTCACCACAACCTGCACCAGTGTTCTTAGCTAAACCAGGTCAATCTCCTGTTGTTAATGCTCAGCCTCAATCGTCTGGTGTTTCTCCTAGTCAAAATTCCAGTCAGACTCCTTCTATTCAAAGAAACTCAAGAGAGCATTTCTTGAATGGAGGGATTCATGAACTATTACAATGCCTTCCTTGCGGGAGATATAGTTCAACCTGTAGTGGTTGCTGAGCTTGATCAAATTCATCCTATTGATGTAGAAGAAATGGATATCTCTTGGCAAATCGCCATGGCATTGTTTCGGGACAAGAAATTCACTAAGAGAACAAGAAGAAATAATTGGAATGTGCCAAATAAACAGAAGGAAATATGGAAAGGGCACTGGTTCCTGTGGGTAATTCTAGAGGATAAGTTGGGGGAAGCTCAGGTGATGGTGAAAGGGGTTTGGTTGCTCAACAGTTCTCATGGTCTGATCAGATTGCTGCTCTCAACATAAATAATCAAACTGCCAACTTTGCTCATGTTGAAGAGTCTGAAGAAGAAAATGCTACTGAGGAACAAGTCAAGGAACTTCAATTTGCATTTATGGCATTCACTTCTCCCAGCTCGTCTGAGGTAAGTTCTCCATTATGCTCCCAAGCTTTTATAGATAAAATAGATCTTTACAAATCTCACAACAGTAACATGCTTAGAGAAATGGAAACGGTAAAATCTGAAAATCATAAACTTAAGAAAAATGAAAAGGCTTATCTAGATAAAATTGAGGCACATAAAAAGGACTTTTCCAAACTAAAATATGATTTTAGTTTGAAATGTTGCCACCATCTAGATGCCAAACAGAAAATTGTTGAGTTAACTGCGGAATTGGAAGCCTCCAAGTTAGAAGTCTCAAATCTAACTGAAAAATTTAAAAGGGCTGAACTCAATTTCAGAAAGTTTGACGGCTCCAGTAAGGTTGTTAATTCCATGATTGAAAATCAGTTGTGGTGGAAATAGAATGAGGGTGAGGGTATAAGATATAGTCAGGTCCCCCCACCATATAATGACAACTACACTGGTCTTCCTCTTACCAAAGAGCAGGAAGAAAAGGCTAAAGATATGAAGTATGGTAAACCTGTTAATAATGGAAGGATCGACTCAGTAAAAACTACTACGTCCACTTCAAAAGTGAACGATTCTAATGTGTTTGCCTCATGTGTAGATAAAGTAATCGGTTAGGATTGGACTGATGGGGATGATGATTCGTGTGTTTCAAATAATAAAGACATTAACTCTAATGTTCCTTTAAATTTACCTGTTTTGAATTCTGTTATTCTAACTGTTTGTGTGGGCTCTGTTTTTAAGAGCAAGGATACTTGTGTGGTTGATTCCGTTAAAACTTTGAATTCTGATAATGTGATTTCTAATAAGTTTAAACGCTCAAAAAATTGCAACAAGTGCTTATCGCCTAACCTTGTTAAAGAGGGATACTCTAATGACAAAAAATGTGGTAAGTTAAATAATGTGACAAGTGGTAAGCATCAAGTAAAGCAAACTGGTCCACACAATCGGTCCAGACAAGGAGTTGCTCAAAATAATTTCTATGTAAAACGTCAAACTTGTTTTAACTGTAGCACTCCCGGTCATATTGCGAGAAATTGTTTACATCGTCCATATGTTCCTTATTATGGATTTTATCATAGGAGTATGCCTCATAATACCCACAGACAAAACTTCTTGTATAACCAGGCTAATCCCTCTGACGATGATTGGAAAAGAAAAAAAATTGTAGGTTTAGTCCTCATCAAACTAAGCCTAACATGTTTCGTAAAGGAGGCAGAAAAGGTGCTTTGGTTTCAAAGAGGAACACGGCTTCTAAACTGAAACAAGTGTAAAAGACAAATTCATTTGTTTCTAACACTCAAAAACCGGAGATTAAGTCATCCATTCGTACATATAATGCCAAATCTTACAATGGTAACATAAATGGTTGCCTAAATCTCCGGTAAAAGAGGAATTGAATTCAATATTAGATGATCAAAAGGACATGTCATGGCAACCTGTGACAACCTTGGATGAGTCAGGGTCACCCAGTGTAACTATGGACTAGGTAGCAAAGTCCCGTAGATGGGTGGACGCTATGCATGAAGAGTTAAATCAGTTTGATAAATTGAAGGTATGGAGATTGGTTGAGCTATGCATGAAGAGTTAAATCAGTTTGGTGGACGCTATGCATGAAGAGCTAAATCAGTTTGATAAATTGAAGGTATGGAGATTGGTTGAGCTGCCAGTGGGAAAGAAAGCACTGGATACAAGATGGGTTTTCAGAAACAAGCAAGATGGCACGGGGGTTATTGTTAGAAACAAGGCATGGTTAGTCGGTCGTGGTTTTGCTAAGGTTGAAGGTTTAGATTACACTGAAGTTTATGCTCCCATAGCTAGACTTGAGACCATTCGTATTTTATTGGCTTATGCATCATTCATCGGTTTCACGGTGTATCAAATGGATGTTAAAACCGTGTTTCTGTATGGCGAAGTTAATGAAGAGATTTACGTGGATCAGCCACCGTGGTTTGTAGACTCTAAGAATCCCACTCATGTCTACAAGTTAGATAAATCACTTTATGGGCTTCATCAGGCTCCTCGGGCGTGGTATGCTACGTTGACGGCTCATCTTATGGGTCATGGTTATAAAAGAGGCACCATTGATCAAACTCTGTTCCTTAAAACTGCAGGGAAAGATTTGATTCTGGTTCAGATTTTTGTAGATGACATTATTTTGGGTCTACTAGTGCTGAGTAGTGCTCTGAATTTGAAAAAGTAATGAAGAAGAGGTTGGAGATGAACTCGTTGGAAGAAATGACAACGTTTTCGGGATTGCAGGTTCGTTAGAGTTAGACGGGAATTTTGCTGCATCAAGGAAAGTAAGTTGAAGATATACTAGCTAAATTTGAATTTCAATATTCCAAGAGTACAAACACTACTATGGCAGAAAGGCCTCTCCTGTCCTCTGATCCTGTAGCAAGTCCCGTAGATCAAACGTACTATAGATCGATGATCGTGTCCCTGATGTTTCTCACTGCCAGTCGTCCTGATATCATGTTCCCTGTTTGCCAATGTGCCCGTTTCCAAACTAACCTTAAACGATTTTTCGATATCTGAAAGGACAACCAAAGTTAGGTCTTTTGTATCCCAAAACTCATATTTTGATCTTTATGCTTTTGCTGATAGCAAATAGCAATTATGGTGGAGATGACATTGACAGGAAATCACATCTGCCGGATGTCAGTACTTGGGCGATCGTCTCATCTCTTGGCAATGCACAAAACAACAAACGGTGTCCACATCGACTACCGAGGCTGAATATGTTGCTGCGTCAGCCTGCTGCTCACAAGTTATCTAGATACAACATCAATTGCTGGATTACGGTTTGGAATTTCTTGACACCCCTATCTTTTGTGATAATGATGCTGCCATTACAATCGTTAAGAATCCGGTTAAACACTCAAAAACCAAGCCCATTGATATTAAAAAACATTTTATTTGCGACTGTTACGACCGAAAATTGATTCATCTTGAGCAAGTTCACACTAATAATAACGTGGCGGACTTATTCACAAAACCGGTCGAAACAGCCAAATTTAATGTGCTTGTGAGTTTACTTAAAATGCTTCGTTTCGAGGATTGAGTTTTTTTGAGTATAAATTTGTAAATATTTTCTTAATTTGCACATATTTAGGGGGAGAAAATAAAAAAAATCAAAAAAACGTGTGTGCGTTATTCTTCTTTTATTATTCACTTTCGCTTAAATTTATATCGGTTGCTCAAGTTTGAAGGACATATACTTGTATATGTTTGGTCCGGTCATCTACTCGTAGATTCACAGGATAGCCATTTACCTAAAGACTGAAATCATCCGGGGCTATTGTGATGTGTTTTGTGTTTTGAATTCTTTCACTTAAAACAATGTCGGTAACTCTAAGTTGGAGGGACATGTATTCTCATATGTGTTTGGTCCTGTTAACCACTTGTGGAGATACGGGATATCCATTTACCTGAAAACTAAGAGTGACCGGGGTGACTGAGTTTTAAACTGTCTTATGGGAAATGATATGATTATTCAGTTAACAGCTTTTTGAACCTTGAACATTATATTCAAATGAAAATTGATCCAACCTTTGGAAAATGATAGACAAATTGTTTCTATATGCCTAACGGGTGAAGTTACTGAGCATAAAAGGCTCTAGAATAGTCACTGATATGCATGGTAGCTTTCCATGATGCGTAAAAGTTGAAGTGATATAAACTAAATATGCTAAACTTACTGTGGAGAGTCATTTTGAAGAAATGTGCATGTCTTCATATACATCTCTCTAAAGGATAGGCAGAAAAGCAATTACCCATTCATATACGAGCCCATTAGTGTCTTGATCACCAAAAATATTGTATTGTCATTATTTCAAATTTACATTCACTTTTCATCTCCCTGGCCGAAACCCTAATCTGTTGATATCCTAATAAAGTCTGATTGTGTTTTAGCCTCTTTGTGTTCGAATACAGGTAAGAGATCTATGGATGATGTGGCGTGATACTACTATGATAATCTTAGTAGGATTGTTTGTGATAAGAGGCCAATGATTGTCCGGATCCTTGTTCATTGATTCAGATAATGAACAAGTGTTGTGTTGGTTGTTCGATTTGATTGAGACCATTGTGGTGATCTTAAGTGCTTGTTCAGGTCTTCTGTCCATGGAGTTATCGGTTTTGTTGAAGAAGATAACACATCTTTCCAGGCTGAATTTAAAGAGTCTCTTCCCTAGTATGTTGACCGAAAACATTCGGTCAAACCAAGAGTTCTCGGTTGACTTTTGTTGACCGAGATCTCTCATCTTTGACCGAGAACTTCCATTCTCGGTGGAACTGGACAGAGAACACTTTAATTTTGACCAAAAACACTATCCTATGACAGAAATCTTGTATATGAACATTTGCTAACTTGACTCGTTTGTTGCAGTAATGGCTGATCAGGCATCACAAAAGTTCGTTGACACATACAATATTGCTGGACACTTGGTTGATCCTCATTTGGCACACAAGGAGTTCAACTCCATGATCTTCGGCCTCAACACTTGCAGGATTTCTGACACCTTACGAGAAAATCTTGTCATATGCAAGAAAATGATCATGGATTTCTGGAAACAAGCTTCTATCAACCAACGGGGAATATGTGGAACTGTTACTATAGAATCTAAGGTTCAGAAGAAGCCGGTCATCATCTCGGAGGCCGTTATACGTGAGGTGCTGTTATTTGGGGATCAACCTGATTACCTAATGGAATACTCAACCGATGCTATCACTGATGTGTTTAACAAGAATGGGGTACAAGGGATCCTATCCTTTTGTAATCAAGAAGCTCTTTTATCCATACCGGAGATTTTTGATCCACGTGTTTTTCATTTGCATGTCGGGACGTAATGGAGGGTTTGATGAGATTAGTCACACTCAAATTCCTGCGGTAGTTGCTTTGATCATGGACTGGATCTACAATTATTCCAAATTCGTATTCGATGAAATGATAAGTAACTTGAAGGGGAAGAAAAAGGAGATATTTCTTATGTATCCCAGGTTCCTGCAGATGATATTTGATTCCCATTATCCTGATCTTATAAAGTCTATCGAGACGCTGGATATAAAGTCAATGGGACCCAACACCTTTGGTTTGATGAAACAATCGAGGAAAGGGGCAAAATTTGTTTACCAGGGACTTCACGATCTGGTCAAATTCGGTAAATTTTCTGAAACTGAGACTGTACCAGTTAGTGCTCTGGTTGATGTAGAGCAGGTGGGGCCAGTTTAGGGGTGTGCTGCTTCATTTGAGTTTATTATAGATGATGAAGAAACTGAAAACCATGAAACAGAAAGTGCTTTGTCCGCTGAGCAATTAAAGGATTTTGAGAGCTTCAAAGAACTGCTACAGTCGACTTCCTTGAAGCCTCCTCAAGCAGTCACTGTGAATGAAAATGATATTACTCCTTAGGAACCAGCCGCCGATCTTGTTCCATGTAAACGAAGGAAGAAAGATCAAAGACATGGCATGCTGGTTACTGAAGCTACAACAACAACAATAAGCCAACAACAATAACAAAAACAACAACAATAACAACAACATGAGTCGGAAGTTCTTGTGACTCATGTTGACACTAGTACATCCACTACTGAGCCTCAAACTCAAGAACAAATTTTTGATGACATTGCTCGTGAGTTTGAATTTGAGGCTGATATACCATATATTGATGCTTCATCTGGATCATCTGACCCAATTGAACAGGGTCAGTCAAGCTCTGGTGCTTCCAAGAAGACCGCTCAGATTCTCTCCATGCAAGACACTTATTTGTAGAATAAAAGAAAGGGGGTTGTACTTGAAAATGCTCCTGTAGACGTACAATCTTTGCAACGTCGAGTTTTTGAACTTGAACAAGACTCGGTTGTACAGGACGTACGTATTCAAGAACTCGAAGCTAGCAAATCTGACAAAGATTCTAAGATCAAAGAGCTTCAGTCCAACATGGGAGGCTTAATTGCTATGTACATAGACCTCCAACAGAAACTTATTCAGAAATTTGGAGACGAATTCAAGGGTAGTGAAGATCCTGTTATGAAGACAACTATTGCTGATCAGGGTGGGAGCTCCAGTGCACAAACTTCTACACACGTTGACGCTGCCGAGTCACTGGAGCACTATATTTCAGTTCCACCCAAAACTGCTGAACAATCGGAACGTATTCAGAAGAAGCTTCTTATTATGAAGAACTCCATCCAGATAAGTTCATTGTCACATTTGAAAAGGGTTTTTCTGACAGGTACACTGATCGTTCTGGAGTCATTTCATGAAGATTTGATGCTGAAAAGAACATGCGATGGGTGAAACGAAGGTCTGGGACTACCTAATACTACTAGAAAATTAAGGATTTTGGATCCTCGAATAAGGTAGATCTCAGCGATCTCATCAACGCTCCATTTCACAACAAAACTCATGATAAGAGAACCACTGATTTCTGGATTTTCTGAGATGACAAGTCGATAATGGGTTCCCAAACATGAAGACTTCTGGCTCATTTCTGAAGAAGGCTAAGGGGGTTAGGGATCCAAGGACATGAAAGACCATGGTGAACGTTATGTGACCTGCAACAAATAAGGCTACTCATATTCCTGTGCCTAACGCCATTCCGGATGATACCGTGGATAATATGAGATTCTGGATTTTTGACAGTGCAACAACTACTGTTGTCATAAGTCTACAGAAGGGGAAGGGTCAATACCGGTTCGTCGATCCAAGAGATCTGCTAAAGTTCGGAGAAAGAGACATCAAGGCCCTCATAACATTTCAAATCATTGTTGATCCAATTTTTGAAACGGCTGCAAAGGAATACACCAGTATGGCGGCTTCCATTATCAGAACAGGCTTTTGGGCAGGAGATTTAAAGGATGCGGATATCGATATCATGAAACATGATTAAAGGATAAAGCTACAAACCAAGGGGGATATTGTTGGGTCTATTTTGGTGGTTTGTACTTGTCTTATATTATTGTATATCGAGTGTGTTTAAACATGTAAACCGAGATCACATTGTGATCTCGGTGGGCTTGGGCTTTATTGCGCTTAGTTGTTGGCTATCCTATATATATAGATAATGTGTATAGGGTTTGGGATGGCCGTTCACATCATTATTGTGAAATGATTATTATTTTGGTCAAAATCGGCTAGGGATCAAATAACCAAATTCGTAATGTGAGGTTTAGTGCTTTGATAACAATAATGATTGTATAAACGGAACAAGGATGAACACCGTGATTTGTTGCAAGGAAAAACCCTTTAATCTTGATTAGATCAAAGGAAAAAAAACCCCTTGTAATGATAAATCGTCTATCACCACTTTATTAATGTAAAAATAGGGTTACAAATGGTGGAGATATTGATTAGTATTACAATGAAAGCTAAGTGTACGAGCTGTGATAGAGAGAATGCTCAGGTGTGTGTGATTACAAGTGTCCTTTAACTGATCATTTTCTCGTTCATAAATAGCAAATAACAACAAGCTATAACTCCTATATTTACACCACTATTCCCACTAGTCGTTCCTTCACTTTTGACCATGTGCGGGAGTCGCCCAGTAGCGCAAGCATAGGATGACTAAGTCTTCAAGCCGTTATATCTATCAAACACAACACCACTCAAACACAATTATTAGTAAACATATAATACCAAGGATCCTTGATCCTTTATAATGTGGAATATATCACAAAGATAAGTGATCCATAAAGTACTCAAGGATAGAGGATCCTCAGCATAAATTCTATGCCCTAACAATTGCCTCCAAGATGGCGGGTGTTTATGCCATACAACTATCATTTTGAAATTTGAATCCTACAAAAGATAAATTGATTACACGTGTGTCAGCAATTGTTATTATCTAAACCCTGACAATTGACTATAGCCTATATATGTGATCCTTTCAATTCTTTATAACCACATATCTTGCTGACTATTCAGGTATCCTTCTTCCTCTCTTTTTCTTATTATAATATTAAAAAATATCTGTCTCTTCTTCTTCTTCTTCTTCTTCTTCTTCTGCCTCCATACATTCTGACCAATCCGATTGCTCCGAGTTATCGGAGATGCAACCGCATAATCTTACTACCAATCCGTCCCAAGAAATTTGTAAATTTACTGACTCTGAGATTGACGGATTCCGACTACTGTTCCCACCGGAAAACCTTATCCGACCATACGACTCGCTACTCCGATGTGACGTTTACTCAACGACTTGGGTTTTCTTTCCCGCTTGTCCGTTTCTTATTGGCTATACGTATCCATTCCCTCCTTTCACCTAGAGTTTCTTCGAATCCACCGGGATGTGCTATATCTAGGCTATGACCATGATTTGGAGGGTTTTAGGCACTATCGAAAGAATCATAGAGGAGGAGAAGATCGATTTCGGCGTCCAAGAGTTATCACACATCTATACCCTAACTACCCATGGTTCAAACCGATTTTTGCTGAAGTCTAAACCTCGACAACCCTATCCAATTTTGAAAGTAACCCTGGACGATTCCTTCTACAGGGATCAGCTTTTCTTTGTGAATCGGAACTCAATACCTAGCATGGCTGATTTACCTCTAACTTGGGTTAAAAAGGGTAAGATCCCGGATCCTTGATAGAGAAACAATCCATGATAACTGATCTAACTTTTAATCTTTTTTCTTGCTTACAGTTGAATACTTTGCTTCCTTGGCCAAGCTACCTGGAACAAAAGAAAAAGAAAAAGGTTTCTTACCGTGGATACCGAAGTCAGGACCTTCCAAGCCAGATTTGTTGAGGTTTTTGTGAAATCTCTTCAGATTCCAACATGTCAAGTAAGAACTGTATTTGTATATTAAATAAATTAAAATAAAATACTTATCTATTACTTGGTTCCTGCAGGTGCTCAGAAATCTCACAAATCCATCTGCAAGTTTTCTCTGGAGGACATTGATAGTCTGATCACTCCTCAAACTATCAAGAAGGAATCTTTGAAGGCAGCCACCACTTCGGAGCCAAGGACCATAACTACTAGGGCCAAATCGGTAGCTTCCAAGTGAAAAAGATCCTCAGAGCCTGAGACTCATTTCGATATGATCCTTACTGTAAGCATCCTTTATCCTGTTATCTTTAATTTGATGATCCAGTATTCTTCTGACTTTTACACAACTGCTAGTCATAGGCTGTGAATGCTTGCAAAGATCACTACGATAAGATTGTGAGCCACATGAGTGATAGCTTCTCAGGAATGGGAAGTGTAGCGGTCACCAAGGATAAAATCATAACCCAGCTCACTAAAGACAAGAAGCGGTTGGAGGATCTGTTATCCACCATAGAGACCCAACACCAAGAGGAAATGAAGCAAGCCTCTATGGAAGCAAAAATGTGAGCTGCAAGGTCAGTGTTGCAGGCCAGGATCAAGATGGCGACAGAAGCTGATGATCCTACTTTTGACAAGGTTGCTTGGGATGTGAAGAAATGGAAGGTGGCTTTGGTGGCTCATGGTGGTGAAGAGGATGTGGTGATGGTGGATGGGAATGAAGCTGGAACTAGCGGAGCAAAGGAGGCGGTGGAGATTGAGGAAGGAAAGGGTGTAGCAGATGGTGAGGAAGCTGCTTGAAAGGGCAATGAAGGATATCAAAGAAAAGGCTAGAGCTAGCTTTTTTATTTTATTTGATTATGTTTTTATGGATAATGGTATGTAAAAGACAATAGTAATTAGGTTGAAGGATCAGTGATCCTTAACACAATCTCAAGGGGTAGCAAAGGTGGATGGATCCTCTGTTTGTGGGGATGAAGTCTTTGATGCCCTTGACTTTAATTTTCCTGCACTAGGATAAACTGTTTGTAAAACTTACTTTAACCCGGATGGATGGTCCATGTTTAATTGGTGAAGTCCGGATTAACTTTTGGTAATTTTAAGTGTACATATGTCATTCTCAAATTAAGTAATTTACGTGTTATCTACGTGTTATCATCTGTCATTCTCAAATTAAGTTTACTATAGGTTTAGCTTTATTGGGAATTTTAAGAAATATCTTTGAGTAATTTTTTTTTTTAGGATAGAATATCCTTAAAAAAAACCAAGAATTTTATATCCTTAATAAATAGAGTTTAAAAAGATTTTAACCAAATAAATGTAAATTGATAGGTAGAAATCATACCATAAGGTCTGACTAGACCTAAGTTACCATAAGCAGTGATCCTTCCGCGATCCTTGTAGAAGCAAGTTAAGGATTTGAATCAATAAGTTTTGATCCTCGTAATTGAACTTAGGACATCTGTTGCAAATAACTTATAAGATCAATTGGGGTTAGACGCATCAAATTGGGGACAAGTCAATAAATAAACTGGTAACAAGCCCGTGAACTGGGGACTAGCCCGTGTAACTGGGGACAAGCCCAAACTGGGATAAGCCCAAACTGTTGTTAAATGAGGGACAAGCCTAAACTTAGCTAACATGAAAATGTTAGAAACCTTTGACTTGAGATAACATGAAAATGTTATAAACCGGTGGTATGGTACGAAATTGTCAGCCACATATAGTGAACTTGTCCCGCTGCCCCGGAATACACGTTGGATAACGTGCGCTCCAGGAGAGAATGTAGAAACTCTAATTTATAAGAAGGGTGAAAACCTTTAAACCTTGGAAGATATGACCATCGGGGATCATACCTTAATCGTGGATTAGGACAAGGTAAATAGTAAAATACCTTAAATGTGAAGGAGAGGTGGCCAACCTCTTAATCATCAAATCTCTTACTAGTATCCCACATTGTTATTTATAACTTGGAAAAAATAAATTTTAAAAATATATTATCCTTAGATCAATAAGAATCTGAAAGGAATAAGTAATCAGATAGATATTACCAATTTCAGGATCCTTGATCCTATAAGGATACTCCATCCTTGGAGGATACTGGATCCTGATCAGAAAAAGTACTTCTTGAGATTGATAGCATTCCATGCTCTTGGTAACCTGTTGCCTTCCATAGTTATCAAATGATATGCCCCCTTTCCTGCCTCTGACTCGATCAGATAAGGACCTTCCCACTTAGTTGCTAGCTTCCCATCTGCCGGATTGGTTGTGCTTTGGAAGGCTTTCCTCGAGACCATATCTCATTCTTAGAGTCTTCTAATCCTTATACTTTGGTTGTATGCCCCAGCTACTCTTTGTTGATATGCCACCATTCTAGTCTTGGCTAGGCCTCTTAGTTCTTCAATAGTATCCAAGTCTTCGAGAAGGATCAATTATTAACCTCAGGATCACGGATGCTTGTTCTGGCAGTAGGAACCACCATCTCTGTAGGAATTACTGCTTCTGATCCAAACACCAGTGAGAAGGGTGTTTGGCCTGTTGCATTCTTTGGTGTTGTCTTGTCTGCCCAAAAGACATAGGGAAGTTCTTCTGCCCCCTTGCCTTTCTTGGATCCTAGTTTCTTCTTCAAGTTGTTGATAATAATTTTGTTACTTGATTCCGCTTGACCATTAGCTTGAGGATGCACCGGAGTAGAGGTAATCATCTTGATGCCCCAACTGTCACAAAAGTTAGTGGTTCTTTTCCCTATAAACTGGGAACCATTGTTACAAATAAATATCTGAAGGGATACCAAATCTCGTAATAATATTTCTTTTAATAAAAGATATCACCTCTTTTTCGCGTACTTAAACAAAAGCTTATGCTTTTATCCACTTTGAAAAGTAATCAGTCATTGCAGGCATGAATACTTTTCTTCATGGGGCTTTAGGCAACTTACCAACGATATTCATGCCCCACTTCATGAAAGGCCATGACGAGGATATAGGATACATAGGCTCCACTGGCTGATGTAGGATGTTGCCGTACCTTTGACATGAGTCACACTTCTTCGAATATTCCACTGTATCTCTCTTCATAGTGGGCCAGTAGTAACCTGCTCTCAAAATTCTAGAAAATAGGGTTCTGCCTCCAGTGTGGTTACCACAGTCACCTTCATGAAAGTCTCTATGTACTTCTTGGATTTCAGGATCCTCGATGCTTCTCAAATAGGGTCCTGCAAGAGATTTTCTATACAAAATATCGTGTAATATAATGTATTGTGATACCTTAAGTTTGAAGGACTTCTTGAAATTTCTCCAGTTTGAATGTACTTCTTGAATGGGAGGAACCAGGATCCTTGATTATTCGAGGATAATGGATCCCAAAGCACAATCTCTTTGTTAGTCGTTATCTCCCCAACTTCTTGTTCTCCTATTGCTGGCGAGAGTATATGGATGATTGGGATCTTCGTGTCTTCTTGAATCTTCAAATATGATGCTAAATTTGCTGAAGCATCTGCCCCAATATTCTCTTCCCTTGGTACATGTACTTACTAAACAATTCGAAGGATTTTGCTAATTCCTTCACAACATCTAGATATTTGATTTATTTTTCACCTTTAACAACATATGAGCCATTAAAATGGTTATCTATCAACAATGAATCTATATATACTTGAAGATACCTGATCCTCATGCATTTAGCTAATTGCAAACCTGCGATCAGAGCTTCATACTCTGCCTCATTATTCGTCGCTTGAAACTCACAGGCTATAGACTGGGGTAATATATCCCCCAGTGGCCTGTTCAGTAGGATACCTTATCCTGTTCCTCTTACATTGGAAGCTCCATCTATAAAGAGGATACAAGGATCCTTGGTTTCTTCTAGTTGTTGAACCTCCAAGTCGACTTCTTTCGGCATGTCACTACTGATCAGCCACAAAGTCTGCGAGTGCTTGTCATTTGATGGCTGTTCTGGGCTCATACTGAATATCATACGCACTCAGCTTCACAGCCCATTTTGCCATCCTTCCTGATAACTCTGGCTTTTTAAGGACATTCTTAACAGGGTAGTTAGTTCTCAAAATAACAGTATGAGTCTCAAAGTAATTTCTCAATTTAGTAGAAGCCATAATAAGTGCAAGAATTAACTTTTCTAAATGAGAATACATGGCTTCCGCATCTAGAAGGCGTTTGCTTACATAATAAAAATGATGCTGTTCACCTTCGTGATCCTTCACATGGACAACACTTACAGCATTTCCTGAAACAACTAGGTACATGTATAAGGAATCTCCATCCACATGCTTCATCAGAGCTGGTGCTGAGGATAAGTAATCCATTAAGGCTTTAAGTACAGCCTCATGCTTCTCCGTCCACTCGAACTTCTTATTCTTCCTTAATTGTTATAGAAGGACTTACACTTCTTGGAGGATCTAGAAATGAATCTATTGAGAGCAACTATTCTTCCTGTCAGCCTCCGGACATCTTTAGCATTCGCAGGAGATTTTAAGTTGATGATGGCTTCTATCTGCTCGGGGCTTGCTTCTATCCCTCTTTTGGTCACCATATATCATAGAAACTTTCCAGCCTTAACACCAAAATGGCATTTTACGGGTTCAGTTTCATGTTATACTGGTCAAGGATATCAAATGCTTCTTCCAAGTCTTTAAGCTGGTCTTCAGCCCTCTTGGACTTGACAAGCATGTCATCTATATAGACTTCCATGGTTTTGCCTAACTGATCCTTGAACATCATGTTCACCAATATTTGATATGTTTCCCATGCATTTCTTAGTCCAAATGGCATAGCAATATAACAGTATATGCCGGTAGGAGTCATGAATGCTGTATCCTCTTGATCAGATGGTTTCATCTGAATTTGTTGAAATCCAGAGGAAGCATCCATGAAGGTAAGCATCTCATATCCTACCATTGCAGCCACCATGGAGTCTATATGTGGTAAAAGGAAAAGATACTTCGGGCATGCCTTGTTTAAGTCTGTAAAATCGACATACACCCTCCACTTTCCATTCATTTTGGAAACAACAACCACATTAGCTAACCATCTAGGATACTTAACCTCTCTGATCATACTGGCCTTAAGAAGTTTTTCTACTTCTTCTTGTATGATCGCGTTCCTCACAGGAGCGAATTTCCTTCGCTTCTGATGGACGGGTTTAACAGATAAATCAAGGTCTAACTTGTGTGTAATTACCTCCTTAGAAATACCTTTCATGTCTGAATCTATGAAGGCAAACGTGGATTTTCTTCGCTTTAGGAAGGATATTATATCCACCTCGATCTCACTAGGGATACTGGATCCTAGGAACACTTTCACATCTAGATCCTCGGGATCCAAAGATACTTCCTTTATGTCTCGCTCCCGGGCTTCCAGGACGTCCCTAGGATGCTGTTGTGGTTGCTATACTATTGTCTGTTTGGTTGTCGGCTTCATATATGAAGAATAATAGTTCTTGGCTTCCACCTGATCACCATCTATCCTTACTAATCCCCAAGGAGTTGGTAGTTTGATGCACTGATGGTAAGTAGAGGCTACTTCCTTCATCCCATGTAGCCAAGGCCTACCCAAAATAATATTGCAACAAGATAGGTTATCAATAACACCAAATTTTGGGTAAGAATTTCACCACCCTTAGATGTATATTGGGAGTTTGATGTCCCCCATTGTTTTCTTGGTTTCCCCACTGAAACCAACTAGAACCGACGTTCTTGGAATAATTTCCGAATCAGGAATATTCATTTTTTGTAGAACATCATGTTGGATGATGTTGACCGAGCTTCCACCGTCGACTAGGATCATGCGAACATAATGGTTAGCAATGAATAAAGTTACAATCAAACCATCTTGGTGAGGATCCTGGTTGCTTGTCTTATCTTCTTCATCAAAGAATATTCTTTTGTCTGTCGTCAAAGTAGTGGATATAACCAGTTGTTCCCCGTTATCCAACTTGGTCTCCTTAGTGAGCCTCTTAGCTGCAGAGAAGGAAGTTCCACATATGTCTGAGTCACCGGAAATGAAGTTGACTACTTGAGCTTCTGGTGAGGGCGGAGTTGCCTTTTGTGGAAGCTCATCAGAATCCTGGATCCTAGACTTTTTTCTTCCCAAGAGCTCCTTGAAGTGACCCTTGCTCAGGAGCTATCCAATTTCCCTCCTTAAGCCAATAAAATCATCAGTCAAATGGCCGCAGTCCTCATGGAATGCACACCATTTGGACTTGTCTTTGAAGGATGTTGTTTTCTCGTTCTTTCGAGGCTACCTTGCCTTCTCATCTAAATCCTTCATGACACAAATTAATCCATGAGTATCCACTGAAAAGCAATATTATGAGATGCTTAGGTAGTCTTCAATTTCATCACCCCCTTCTTCTACAGCTCGGACATTCTGATTGTTGAATTTGGAGTAGGTCTTCGAGTTGTTGTTCTTGAACGAGGATCCTTGTCTCTTGTCATGAGATTCTTGCTTTGTTTGAACCCCTAATCGATCCTGGATCCTCGTTTCATCTTCTAACGGTATGAATCTGAGTGCCCTGTTTCTGACTTCGTCTAGATTCCTGCATGGAGTCATCACAAGATCATCATAAAAGGGGGAGCCCCTCTGAAGTCCCATCTTTGTTGAGTCAAAGATTTGACCTAAAAATTATCATAAGGAAGATTAGAATCTTTTCAACCTCCTCAGAAATCGCTAAGTATGGAACCAGGCACACCTGAGACATCCGAGCAGAGTTTTACTTAGCCGGGCATGATATTTTTCCTATCGGGCAGGGTTACCTTCTTGAAATCTTCTTTAGTGACAATTCTAGTAGGGTTTACTACATCTAGCAAAGCTGTTCTTCTAGTCGGGCAAGGTTTGCTTAATAAAATGGAATCCGGGAAAGCTTGTTGAAAGTTATCAAGTACTTACTTTCTTAGGCAAGGCTCGACTCAGAGAAAGCTACAGTGTACCGAGCAGACTATGGTTGCTTAATAAGTTATCAAACAAACGAGTTGAAGGGATTCCTGAAGAACATTATGGTAGTAGGATCTTTTCGGGCAAAGTCTGATAAGGTCAAGAAGATTGAATTCTACTCGGTGAACTCTGTATAGTCTACTTGGGTACTGTTTCCGAGCACGCTTCAAGGTAACCAATTCCATTAGTAAAGGCAGAGCATATAGTCTACTCGGAGAAGATTACTGCTACAAGGCCTACTCGGAAGACTTGTTTTACACTTAGTATAGTTTTGAATATATAATTTGAATATGTATTAAGCATTAGGGTTTCTAGAAGGAATGACAGCTGTCAGAAGGTGGCAGGCCTATAAATAGAATATTTTAGGGCATGCTTCCTACGGATTTGCTTTTACACTTTTCAGATAAGATCGAATATTCCTGATTGAGTGTGACGGCTGTCCTAGGTTATCATTGAATATACATTCCGATAAGAAACCCTAATAGGTTATCATTTGTATGAATTGCTTTATATAAATGGCAATCTTTTGAGTTATTGTTCGTGTCTGTTACCATTATTAACCTATTAGCAACAAAACTTGTTTGCTTCTGATTTCGTCGTTAACAAACAAGAATCTTTCCTTATTTGGCAATCCGTCATTAACCTTCTTGTCGACATAATATGTGTGGGTTATGACATTGTTATTGAGTTTTTAGTGATTATTCGGGACCGACAAGTGGTATCAGAGCTTGTTGATTGATGATTTGGAAGATTTGTTGCTGATTGAAGATCTGAAGAAGAACAATGATGTAAGCAAAGCACTGTTCCATTGGAGAGTGACGTAAGCTGCTCTGTTCTTCTTTTCCGTCCAGATCTAAAAAAGTCCGGTGTTTTCTTTTCCTTATTCTAGTTAAAGTTTACATCTTTATTAACATTTATTGCTCCAATCGGACCAGATTCATCAGATCTGAGGATTTGATTGTCAGATCTGATTATTTTCATTTGAAAACTTGACTTTTACTTTGTTTATGTTTTTCAAACCATCAAAATGGCTGGTTTTGAAGAACAAGAAGTGTCCACAAACAAAATACCTAGACTTTATGGGCAGGAAAACTTCATCAAATGGAAAGTTCTATTTGAAGCGGTTGTGTGCTACAATGATGTAGACATGTGGAATTCAATCCGAAATGGACCACAAGCCACTGATGGTGCTACTACTGTTGCTGTAAGAGATAGGTTGAGAAAAGTGGATGACAGGGCCTTAGAAATGATAAAGCTAGGACTGTCTTAGGAAATACTCACCAAGGTTGCTCATCATCCTACCGCAAAGGCAATGTATGATGCAATTCTTGAAATATTCGAGGGAAACACTGAGCTCAAGAACATAAAGTAGCAAAGGCTCAAGAAACAGCTTGATTGATTTAAATACAAAGATGGAGAAATGTTGAAGTCCATCCTGAGAGATTCTTGGCAATTGTGAATGACCTTCGAACAACTGACTATGTCATGACTGATTTTGATCTGAATACCAAGCTGCTCAACTCAATGCCTAAGGAATGGTACACCGCCTGCAAATTCATCCTCCAAAAGCCCAACACTTGCTTTAGTCTCTGTTTGTGGTGACATAAATCCCTCCTCTCAGTGTCAGTGTTGGCCCAGCAACTCCCATCCGAATTCAAAAGCGGATTTCTATTTTGTGGTCAAAATCCAAGAATCCGTTTCGTTCAAGTAAGGGATTCTACCCAATTGAAAGGATCTCGAAAGATATGAAAGATCTCCCTCCAAGTCCATCATTTTTTACAGATAGACGGGCTTCAATGATTTGAAAGTGGATGATGTAGTGTGCTTCCATCTGGCTGCAGAAATTGAAATGATCAAAAATGAGATGATCAAAGAAGAATAACCATGTTTTGATGTTTCTAATGCATTGATAGCACCCATGGGAAACTTGTCTACCAAGAACCAACAGCAAATTCCCATCATTGAGGAACCAACAGAACATGGTGGTGATACACCTAGATCATTTGTTGGAGGTAGCTCAAGTCATGGAAATCAAACAAGATTCAATGTCCAACTTATTGAAGAAAATGATACTACCTCAATGGCAGGTGGACATGTACCGTACCATGGTGGAAACATTGGTCAAGCAAATGACACTCAAGCACTCTTCTCAATGTTCACTGAGTCATATAATGCATTTGTGGCTAAAAACTTAATCCATACAAGTGTCATCCAAGATGACTTGGAACAAATAGATGCTGATGACCTTGAGGATATAGATTTGTAGTGGCAAGCTGCAATGATAACACTGAGAAGCAAGATGCTATTCAATAGGACTGGTAGATCATTGGTCTCTGGGCCAAATGAAAGGATTGGATTTGACAAGTCAAAGGCTATTTGTTACAACTGCGAACAGCCTGGACATTTTGCTAGAGAATGTAACCAACCCAGAAACTTTGAAGTCAATCAGTTTCAAAACCAACAGCATAGAAACCAAATGCAATATCAACAAAATCAGAACAGAAACAACGACTTTAACAACAATAACAATCCCAACTTCAATAACTTTCAACAGCCTCAAATGAATAACCAACAAGTTGTTCCTCAAAATCAAAACTATCAAAGAAACCAATTCCCTCAAGCTGCTCAAAACAACCTCAACAGAACCAATCAAACTCAACCAAGAAATCAAGGGAATGTAGCATTTGCTGCACAACAAGATGGTGATTTTGGATTGGGTAATCATGAAGATAACATCAAAGCTGCTAATGTTGCATTCATGGCAAAGATTGAGAATGAGGCTGGAACATCATCTTCTCAGGTACACTCACATATCACTGATTTAAATATAACAATTACTGATTTGAATATGAAAATAGGCAAGCTAGAGGGTGACTGTTTCAGAAAACAAAGCATCATTAATGGGTATCAAGCCAGTGATGCTGTTAGTGAAGAAAATATCAGAAGTTTAAAAGATGATTGTGTGAGTAGCTATAGAGCTGAACAGAGGTACATTACTGAAATTGATGGGTTGAAAAAGATGTTGATCGAAGAGAAGATAAATAACACAAAGTTGGAAGTTGATAATGTGTTCTTGAAGAATTTTGGTCTCCACAGGAAACATATGTGGCATTTTGAACCAAATTAATGAGAAAGACAAGTATAAGGTTGTTCCACCTCCATTCAACAACAACTTTTTACCCAAAGTTGATAAAGAAAATAGGGATGGTTATCTCCAATAGTTCAGAGAGGTGTTTCAAGATAGAGAGGAATTTGTTGATTTATATAAGAAGGTTGAAGTAAATGAAGAAGGAGAATATGCTGTTAAGGAAGATGTGAAAGAGGACAAGTCAATTGGAATTCAAGTCTCTGAAGATGACTTTGACTCTGAAGATCTAAATGCTGATGATTTAAGTGATTTGAGTGATCAAATCACTGATGAAGAAATTAAGGGTGCTGAAAGAGGTAGAAGGTATAAGAAACCAGATTCAACTGAAAATTACCACACCTACCACCAGTGACACCAAAGATGAAGAAAATGAATGAAAGACTTAGAATATAACATGTGTCTTTTGACATATGTGAAAGGTCTAAAGTTAGCTATAATGTAGTAAAACCTCCAAGCAAGGATATGCTGCAAAGAATCAAAGAAAATAACAAGAAAGAAAATGAAACAGTTGTATGTGACAACTTCATTCAAGTTTACCCAATATTTTCAAGTCATGAAGTATTTGACATTGGGGAAGTGGAAAACATGGAAGAATATGAAAAGAGACAATCAAGACACAAAGGAAGCCTAGATGAAGAGCACATGAACATGAAGAAAATTATCTTTGTCAAAGGAAATGTTGATTGAAATGATATCAAGATTGATGAATTTGTTCCTTTCTCAATTGACTTTGATGGTTTGAAGACACAAAAGACACTTGGGGTTGATCCACCAAGACCAAGTGAAAGATTCAAGAAAGGAAGTGACTATAAAAAATTCAAAGGAAAAGTATGGTGCAAAAGATGTGATGAGTATGGTCATCAGACTGATACTTGTAATGATAGACTCAATTTCAAACCTTTCCATGTTCCAAATGAGACAAAGTTTGGACAAAACTTTGTTCTGTATAAACAGAAGTATGAAGAATATTTGAGAAAGGGGAAGGTAAATGAAAAAGAGAAGAGGAATGAGTCTGATCAAGAAGCTGGAAATAAGACTAACAAAGAAAAGAAAGCTGAAGTGAGATTGAGGAAACCAATTGATAAGCAAAGTAGAAGAAGTCAATCTCCTAAGAAGACTGAGTATGTAAAGAAGAATATTTTCCAACCATTGAGAATCATTCCCAACAATGACACAAAATTAGTTAAGTCTGATGATTCTCAAGGATCTCCAAATAGTGAAAAGAAAAGAAACAAAAGTGTTCTTCCTATAAAGAAACCTACTGAATTGACTGGAGATGAGAAATTCTTGTTGAAACATGGTTATGAACCTCAAGGTTTTCTAAGGAAGCCCAAAGTTGATAAAAAGAGGAGATAAATTTGGATTTGAGAGATTATTCAAGCAAAAAAGGACTATGTTGTTCAAGAATGTAACAATGAAGTTTCTGAGTATGAGAGCACAACTTCATTTGTGAAAACTCCAAGAGAATGTGGGTATGAGACTGATGATTCAGATCACATTGAAATTACTCATGAAGACCATGAACCCATAACACTCACTCCTAGTGCTGTCATTGAAAATGAATCTGATGATTTGCAAGTTGAAGAAACTTGCATTTCATCATCAAACTAATCACTTTCTTTGTATTGTGTAGGAACAGTCCACTATACTTAATGAAGTATGGTATTTGGATAGTGGATGTTCTATGCACATGACTTGTGACAAAAGGTCACTTGTTAATTATGAAGAGAAGTTTGAGGGTCCAATGGCATTTGGAAGTGATGAGAATGGAGGAAAAATTGTTGGAAAAGGAATTTTGACAAATGGCAAAGTTACTTTTGACAATGTTTTCTATGTTGATGGACTTCAATACAATCTTTTAAGCATATCCCAGATGTGTGATAAGGGTTACAAGGTTGGCGTTGATGATTCTCAGTGTTTCATTTTAAGGCCTGAGTATGTTATTCCACCTGACATGATCATGATTATGGCCCCAGGGAATGGAAATTTGAATTCCACCTGACATGATCATGATGATGGCCCCAGGGAATGGAAATTTTAATGAACTAAACATGAAGGATGCTATTTCTAGGGGTGGCACATGCTTTGTTTCTAAGGCCTCTGAAAATGAGTCAAAATTGTGGCATAGGAACCTCTGTCATGTAATCTGAAAAATATGAACAAGTTAGTCAAGGGTGAGCATGTCATTGGCTTACCTACAAGAGAGTTTAAATTGGATGACAACTGTGTATCATGCCAAAAAGGAAAGCAGCACGAGTCTTCTCACAAGACTAAACTCATCAACTCAATTGATCAGATGCATGAAATGCTTCACATGGATCTCTTTGGTCCTATGAGTGTACCAAGCATTGGGAAGAAAGATACTGTCTTGTGATCATTGATGATTATTCAAGATATACTTGGGTTTATTTCCTAAGTACCAAGGATGAGGCTGCTGAATTCGTTATGAACTGTGTTAACAGAGTTGAGAATCAATTGAATAAGAAGTGACAATGGTACTGAGTTCAAAAATGGAGTGATTGAAGAATTTTGCAACAACAAAGGAATACTTCAACAAATCTCAGCTCCTAGAACTCCTGAACAAAATGGTGTTGCTGAGAGAAGAAATAGAACACTTATTGAAGCAACAAGAACCATGCTTGGTGATGCTAATATACTGGTCACATTTTGGGTAGAAGCAATTAACACAGCATGCTATGTTTAAAACAGGGTATAAACAAAAGTCACAACAAGACTCCATATGAAATTTTCTATAACAGAAAACCCTATATCAAGTTTTTCAAAGCATTTGGATGCAAATGTTTTCTGTTAAACACAAAGGATTACTTGAACAAGTTTCAAGCTAAATCCCTATACTGTTTCTTTGTGGGGTATTCTACACACTCAAAGGCCTACAAAGTGTACGTGAAAGATCATTTGGTAGTAATTGAATGCTTAGATGTAGTTTTCAATGAAAACTAATTCAACATAGTTGATGGTGCATCACAGTTATTTGCATTAGAGAAATTGATAAATTCTTTCAAGATCTACTCTGAAGACTATGATGAGACCTTTCTGAAAACCAATGTGCTTGAAGAGTTAAAACAAAAGGAATTGGATTTGGAAAAGCTGTGGAAAAAGATTGCAAGAAAAGAAAAGGAATACACATTCATAAAGGACTCCTCTAGGACAGATGTTGATCAAATCCAAGATGACAATCAAATGAACAATGAAGGTCCCATACAAGATCAAACATATAATGTTCAAGACAATCAAGAAATGCAGCATGATCAAGTACAAAGTGAGGAGGATCCAAGCAATCAAAATGAAGAAGCAACAGCTACAAGTGCAAGATTTCAAGACTTATTTGAGGAACTGAGATTAGGAAACAATGGTGAATCCACCTCAGGACAGATCAATGAGGAGAAACCAACAGTTGATGATTTTTCATCCGATTTTCAATCTTGACACAACTGTGTCTACATATATGATTATTCAAACACCCTATGTTGATAAGAATCATCCAGCTGAACATATCATTGGCAATATACATGAAAGGGTCACAAGAAGTCACTCTGAAACTGCAAACATTTGCCTATACTCATGCTTTCTATCCCAGACAGAACCAAAGAACATTTTTCAAGCTCTAAGGGACAACAGTTGGGTGCAAGCAATGTAGGAAGATTTGGCTCAATTCAGAGATCTACAAGTTTGGAAACTTGTAGACAGGCCATGAAATAGACATGCCATTGGCACAAAATGGGTGTTCAAAACAAAAAGGATGAAAGGGGTATTGTGATTAAGAACAAAGCTAGACTTGTAGCTTTGGGATGCCTACATTAAGAAGGTATTGACTTTGAGGAAGTCTTTGCACCAGTTGCAAGACTTGAAGCAACAAGAATCTTCTTAGCTTATGCTGCCTCAAAGACTATCAGGGTATTCCAGCTTGATGTCAAATCTGCCTTCCTAAATGGAAAGATAGAAGAGGAGGTGTATGTTTCTCAACCACCAGGTTTTGAGGAACCTACCTATCCTAACAGGGTGTATAAATTGAACAAAGCCTTGTATGGACTGCATCAGGCTCCTAGAGCATGGTATGATGAACTGTCAAATCATCTACTTGAAAATGGTTTCCAAAGGGGAGCTATAGACAAGACCCTCTTTTACAAAAAGAAAGGAAGAGATTTGCTCTTGTTACAGGTCTATGTGGATGACATTATATTTGGGTAAACCAATGAAAAGATGTGCATGGAGTTTGAAGAGGTGATAAAATCCAAGTATTGCATGAGTTCAATTGGTGAAATGAACTTCTTCCTTAGCTTACAAGTTCAGCAAAAGGCTGATGGGATTTTCATTTACCAGTCTAAGTATGTACATGACATACTTAACAAATTCAAGTGCAATGATTTGAAGACAACTTCAACTCCTATGTATTCAAAAGAAAAGATGGTAGCTGATGAAAAGGGAAAGCCAGTGGATGAGCATGAATACAGAGCAAGAATTGGATCATTGATGTATCTAATTTCTTCAAGGCTTGATATCATGTTTGCAGTTTGTGTTTGTGCTAGATTTCAGTCAAGCCCTAAGGTCTCCCACATGAATGCTGTGAAGAGGATGTTTAAATATTTGAAGGGAAGACCTGACTTGGGGATTTGGTATCCAAAGAACCATTCTTTTGATCTGATAGCCTACACAGACAGTGACTATGATGGCTGTAACATAAGCAGGAAGTCAACTTTAGGGGATGTCAAATTTTGGGTGACAGATTGGTGTCATGGCAATGCAAGAAGCAGACAACTATCTCAATCTCAACTGCAGAATCTGAATAAATTGTTGCATCTGCCTGCTGTGCACATGTCCTTTGGATTCAAAATCAAATGCTGGACTATGGTTTGAACTTTCTAAAAACCCCTATTTACAATGATAATGCTGTTGCATCTTTTATTATCAAGAATCCTATGCAACATTCCAAACCCAAGCACATTGAAATCAGACATCACTTCATAAGAGATTGCAGTGAAAAAGGTTTAATTGAGAATTTGGCTGACATATTCACAAAACCACTTGATAAGACCAGGTTCAACTTTGTTCTGATAGCCCAGGGAATGATCAACTCTGATGAAATCTGATTGATGATGTGTTCTTGTCTGTGCAAACTGACTATCTTTTCAAAGTTTTGTTGAATGTTGTTTGTGTGTATGTGATTGAATATGATGACCTTCATGTTAACTAATATGTGCTTTAGTTGACTATGTGTGCAAAGTTTGGTATCATTGTTACTTTTGCATATTTATCAGTTGATGTGTGTTTGTGATGTCATGATGAGTGCTCTTGATTTGAATTACTTGATTGTATGTGCTTATCTGACATACTTGATTAATTACTTGTTTATGTGTGTTATCTGATCATATGATATTATTAGGATAGGCTAGATCTTGAATGTCAGTACTGTTTGCTTGTCTTGATGATGTTATGTATGATTAAGATTTGAATATGCTACAACTGTTTGTGTCAAAATGAATTTTATGTCAAAATTAAATGACAAAATGAAATTTCCAATGAATTTTGCATAATCACACTATGTTGGTCAAAAACATGAGCAAGTTGTTTATGGTGCAGAGATATGATAAGATTATTCAGTTCAAGCTTTAAAGAAGCTTAAAAGAAGGTTTTTAAAAGAAAAGTTTCAAAAGAATTACTTTTTCTGAAAAATATGTCATTTGCTCATGTCTGAAGAGCATATACCTGTATATGCTTGGTCCTATCATCTACTTGTAGATTGAAAGGATAGCCATTAATCCAAAGACTGAAAGCATTTGGGGCAATTGTAATTTATTCTTTCACTTAAAACTATGCCTTTAACTCTGAGCCTAAGGGACATATACTTGTTTGGTCCTGCTGACTACGTGTAGACTGCAAGGATAGCCATTAACCAAGAAGCTAAGAGTAATTGGGGTGATTGAACTTGTTAATTTGGGAAATGATAGTACATTGACTACTTAGCCAATCATATGTATTTAATAGGCTAAAAAGGCACTTAGTACAATATTAACATGTATGGTTGCTTTCTCATGATGTGTAAAATCTAAGGTGATATAAACATAATGAATATGCTAATCATTATGTGGAGATACATAGTTGTCTTTGCATGTCTAAAGATAAATCTCTCCAAATGATAGGCAGAAAAGTGATTACCCAGTCATACACGACCCTGCTGTTCTTTGGTCAACCCAAAAATGAAACATCTTTATATATGACAAGGAACAAGTTAGTGAAAATTTGAGAAAATATCAAAAACAAGGGAAGAATAAATCAACCAAAAGTTGATAAGTGTTTTAAATATTTTATCAAACAAAGAGGGTTTTAACTAGAACTACAGAGATGTTGACAAAATCTGTCTCATCTTGAATGAAAGGCTTGTAACTCCAGATGGCATTTAAGTCCACTGTTCAACCTCTATATTTTTGAAAATAAAAAATACAAAAATATTCAATAAGTTCTGTCATGCAAAATCAAAATTTTGACCAAATAGCAGGAGGTTGGAGTCAAATTGGGGTGATTTGGGGAATGCCAAATAAGCTTTGAGAAGAGATATGAGGCATCATAGCACAGTGTTGACCATTTCTGAATTATGCTACTAAACTGAACCTTAATCATATCACCAAAGAGATGAAATTTATGCTAAATTTTAAACCTGTTGTTAACCTGTTTGTACTATCATAATAATGCTGAGAATGAAGTATTGAGAAAGCTACTTAGTCAATATGATCCCATTCTTGAGATCTTTTCAGTAAAAGAAAGGATAAGGTTTGAAAAGAAACATGACTGAAATTTGATCTCTAAATGCACCATTTGCTCTTAAAGAATGATATTTAAAGAAAAATACAGTTGATACTTGGTTTAACTCAAAAAGAGTTGCATTTTACCTCTAAACAGGTTGAATATGTATTTTCGGCAAGGTTTGATGTTTTCAACCTTCCTGAGCACAAAACAGTTGAATACGTATTTTCGGTCAAGGGTTGATGCTTTATAACCTTTCCGAGAAAGCTTAGCCACTTTGGGCTAAGTTTATGGTTTTCGGGCATGCTTTGAAGTGTTCACACTTTCCGGGTAGAGTATACTTAAAATTCTAACTTCACAAGCATGCTGAACTGATGAATATGTTACCGAGCAAGCTATGCATCTTATATGTTGTATATGATAATTCTAGCAAGCGCTGTGTTTTTAAGTGTTTGTTAGGATTTGTCTACGAGTAAACTTTGCATTCTAGCACACTTATTGATTATTGTGAATATGTTTCTTTGAAATTACAAGTGTTTTCAGGCAAACCCTATTTTCCGAACACACTTTATGTTTCGGGCACATTTTGAATGTTCAAATGTTCCCCTAATATACTTGGGTAATTTCAATCTAACTTTCCGAGTACACTTTGCGTTATGAATCCACTTCTAGAACACTTTTTACTCTTGAAATTTTTTCGGGCATACTTTGCATCAAAGTATACTTGACTGAGTGTGTGTTGTTTACATTTCGGCGTAAGGTTAGTGATTAAATGAATTATCCGAGCAAGGTAAGTAAATTAGATGTATGTTATTTGTTGAGTCAAATATTTGACCAAAGTGTGATATATGGAAGATTGGAATCTTCTCAACCTCCTCAGAATTCGCTAAGTATGGATTCGGACACACCTTAGACCTCCGAGCAAGCTTTTACTTAGCCAGGCATGATATTTTGCCTATCGGGCAAGGTTATCTTCATGAAGTCTTCTTTAGTGGATATCCGAGTAGGGTTTGCAAATTAGTGTATTACCGGGCAAGGTTCACTAGTTTATGCCAATCTGGGTAAAGATCACTATATCAAGCAAGTTTGTTCTTCATAGCCAAGTAAAGATTACTTCCGAGTAAGCTTTTGGCTAACCAAGCTCTGAAGCCAAGTGATTAGAAGACCGGGCAAGGTATTCATTAATAATACAGTAGTCCAAGTAGGCTTGATGATTTAATAGAACATCATTGAGTAACATCAGTCAAGGTTCAACTCAAGCAAGGAATAGTGCTGCCGAGCACAATTTGCTAATAAAGTGATTTTGTAGCAAAGAGTTGAAAGGGACCATTGAAGAACAAGGTTGCTCGTAAGGGTTTGTCGAGCAAAGTATGGCAAAGCCAAGAAAATTGAAGTCTACCCGGTGGGTATTTTACTTTCTTCAAGTAAAGTCTACCCGGAAACTGATCCCGAGCACACTTCTATGTTACCAAGTTCTAAAGGATGGCAGGGCACACAGCCTACTCGGAAAAAGAATATTGTTGCAAAGCCTACCCGGAAGACTTGTTTAACACTTAGAATAATTTTGAATATGTAATTTGAATATGTATTAGCATTTAGGGTTTCTAAAAGGAATGATAGCTTTAATGGAGGTATCAGGCCTCTAAAAGGAATAATGTAGGGCACACCTCAGGAGCGGCGAAGAGGGCAGACAGACTCATTAATTCAAAAAGAATATTATTGAGTGTGATGGCTGTCTTAGAATAGTACGAACATAACTTTCCTATCAAGAAAACCCTAAATCCATTATCCTTTTGTATGATGAACTTTATATTAATCGAAATCTTTTGAGTGAATCTTGTGTGTGTTAGTTACCTTTGATTATTGATAGCAACTACCCTATTTATTACTGATTCCGCCTTTAATAAACAGTAATCTTTCTAAATATAACAACCCGTCATTAACTCCCTTGTCGACATATCTATTTGTGTGAGTTATGACTTGATTTGAGTAAGATCCAGCTGAAATCGGGAACCTGACAAGTGGTATCAGAGCTTGTTGATGCTATTTTGGAAAGATTCTTGTTGCTGATTGAAGATTTAAAGAAAGTTGACGTAAGGAGACCACTGTTCCATTGAAAAGTGACGTCAGCAGCTCTGTTCTTCATTTTTCTTCATGATCTACAATCATTTGTTGTCCTCTCTTCCTTATTTTATTTAAAGCTTTAATTTTTATATATAAATCTTGTTCTAATCGCATCAGACACATCAGATCTGAACAACCGGTTTTCAGATCTGATTATTTTTGAACTCTACTTTTCCAAAGAAACTATTTTTAATTTCTCAAAATGTCTGGTTACGAAGAACAAGAAGTGTCTACTAACAAGATTCCTAGACTGTATGGACATGAAAATTTCACAAAATGGAAGGTCTTGTTTGAAGCAGTCGTATGCTATAATGATGTTGATATGTGGAACTCAATTAGGAATGGTCCACAAGGCAATGTTGAGGAAGGTGTGAATCCAGCAGCAGTTGCTGCTATGAGAGAAAGAATGAGAAAAGTAGATGACAAGGCTCTATCAATGTTAAAGTTAGGTCTGTCTTGGGAGATACTTACCAAGGTTGCACATCATGCCACTTCCAAGGAATGTATGATGCAATACTTGAAATGTTTGAGGGAAACATTGAGCTCAAAAACATCAAGAAGCAGAGACTGAAACAACAGTTAGAGAGGTTTAAGTATAAATATGGAGAAAGGTTGAAGTCTATTCTTGAAAGGTTCTTAGCAATAGTGAATGATCTCAGAACCACAGATTATGTCATGACTGACTTTGAATTGAATACCAAGTTGCTCAAATCAATGCCAAAGGAATGGTACACTACTTGTAAATTCTTCCTTCAGAAGCATAACTTCAATGATTTGAAATTGGATGATGTAGTGTGCTTGTCACACCCTCAAAATCCACTAACGGAGTTTTACCGTCAGAGGGTGTGAACTAACAGGATCGGAATCATCAGTTATAATCAAACCATAAAACAGAGTTTCAAAACCATGAAAACGTTTACGAGTAATTAAATGCGGAAGCGTAAAACCCTTTAACCAAAAGTTGCGTCACGCAGGACGACTTAAAACCAAAGATAACCGATAAAAATAAGTTTGCATAACAAAAGCGTTTTCAATCAATGCATGTTCCTAAACCGCGCGCCCGCCTCGGCTACCTGAGAATAACATACTAAAAGTGTCAACACAAGGTTGGTGAGTTCACAAGTTTATATAAAAATAAATGTTTAGCGTTTGCGTTCAGCGTTTTGCGTTAAGCGTTGTGCGTTACAGCGTTTTGCGTTACAGCGTTTTGCGTTAAGCGTTTTGCGTTACCAGATAGTGTTATGTCAATTATATATCTATAGGTAGCTAGCCTATAAAGCAAGTATTACTAAGTGTTCGACACCGAAGCTGACTGTTTATCAATTTGCCTTGCCACCAGGTCATCCAGACCATGGTATGTGTTTAGCCAAGATTACACCCGCTCGACATCCAGTCGATTTTAGCGTTGGGTGGGGTTTGTCAAACCCAGTAGTACTACTCAACAGTGACTAGCTGTTATCTAAATATTAACCGGTTCGATGTTATGAAGGACTTTAGTTTACGCGTTTGCCACTTAGTCTTTACAAGTGATATATAATCTATATTAACAAAATCTTAAATGCGTTGCGGAGTATGTTATCTCCCCCAAGAGAAAAGCGTTTAAAAAGTTTAAAAGGGGAAAGTGAAACTCACTGTTTGCGAAGAAATTCCCAAATTAAATCACCAAGATGCGCATCACAGAAAAACTCTCTCTAGCGTTCTAAAACAACAAAGAGATTTTTCTAAGTGTCGGAATATTATCGAGTCTATAGACTCGGCACATAATACCTATGCACATAACAATTAACTAGCAACTATTCCCCACGAGGGCAATTTGGTCAAATCATTACAATCAATTAACAATTATTCCCCGCAAGGGCATTTTGGTCAAAGCACGACAATTAACTTGCAATCATTCCCCTCAAGGGCGATTTGGTCAAAACACGATAATAAATTAGCAAGTATCATGTTTCATGCATTTTCACAAAAACTCAGCAGCTAGTTTCACCGAGACAGAAATTCTACTTGAAAGATTGTACTATTCCACTGATCATAGCATCTGAATTAATTTACCAAAAATCATCACAGAAGCATATATGTCTTAGGTTTCCAGAACATATTTTATTATATTTTTATTCCACATAGTGTTCTCACAATCATCAAATCATTACAGCAAACTCATAACAATCATATTCATGCGTAACAGAATGTTATTTGCAATTCCCGTTAAACGAAAAATCCAATAAATGCAAGACCACTTGAGTTAGGTTCCTAACTCAATAAGTCAACTTCCAGAAGTAGAACCAACCCAATTGGTGTCATAGTTCATGAGATATAACATTTACAAAACAACCTACCAGCAGGTCTAACATCTCAGCTTTGCACAACGTTTTTGTAAAATCATAAAAGTTAACCTTTACTTGTCCAAAAATTACAAATTTATACTCTATAGAAACTAGACTCAACCTAGTTTACTGTAGTATCAATAATCTCAACCAATTTTCAAATTTACACTTCGTTACAGTCAATTAAACATCAATAACACATTCTGTCCAGAAACTGTTTGCATCCAAACTCAACATATTAACAATCTATGAACTATCATGCATTCATATAACACTCTAGACTCCATAAACACCATCCATGCACCTCAATTACGTATTACATACATGATTAGGGTTTTTGTTTGAACTCAAATCAAAGACACAACAATTAACGTGTAGCAATATTCAATCTAGTTATCAAATCATTAATAAATCAACAACAATCATATTGGTTATATGTACACATGAAATCGGCAGCTAGGGTTTTCAATTAACCCATTAAACATCAAAATCAAGTAATAAGGATGTATAGGATAATCGATTATACCTTCCTAGCACCTAATTCTTCAATCACAAGCTTGAATTGATGGTGTATATGTGAGTGTATGTCGACGGCAGCCAAGGGGAGGGGGGCTTGGGTTTCCGATCGGGGTTAGGGAGAAGAATAATAATAAGTTAGGGTTTGGTTGTTAATGATATATTTATAGAATACTATGTTACACTTTGGCCCCTCCGCTTTAAATTGTTGTTTTTCTGACTTAAATAACTAGTTTACGTCTTGAGTTAACGTTTATAACCATGTTATCACATAACACATAAATTTAACACATAATTATCACATAATTATTGTTTTGACGTTTTTCGTTTATTCACCGATCATTTGCGTCAACTCGTTTGCGTTTCGGTGCAACTCCAGAAAGACTACACATGTAGTAAGTGTTAAGCGTCATTTAAACCCTAGTTTAAATGTAATGAAGTGTGCGTTATAGATTCAATGTTCTTAAGTTTGAATTGACGGAGTTGAGTTAACGGAGTTAACCTGGAATTGACGATTGTCACATCATTCCCATGTTAAAGAATTTTCGTCCCGAAAATTTGAGTCAAGTCGTGATGAGTGTCTGAAAAAAAGTAAGAAAAATTTTCAGTTTGTCATATCATCCCCTAGTAGAAAGAAATTTCGTCCCGAAATTTAATTCATACCTCCGGTGATGTCTGACGGTTTGCCGAGTTTCGCGGTTTTCTGTGTTTGGTTAGCCCTTCAAAAAGGTGAGGATACTTTTTCATCATTTGATCCTCGCGTTCCCCTGTGAACTCCGGTCCACGTCTTGAGTTCCAACGAACCTTAACGATTGGAATTTTGCTGTGCTTGAGCGTTTTGGTTTCCCAATCCAAAACCTCGACTGGTTCCTCAATGAAACGCAACTGTTCATCAACTTGTAGTTCATCCAAAGGGACTACTTGGGTTTCATCGGACAGGCATTTCTTCAAATTGGACACGTGGAATACATTGTGTACGCCACTAAGATCTGTTGGTAGGTCCAGTCGGTATGCCATCGGACCAATGCGCTCAGTTATTCAATAGGGACCAACATATCGTGGGTTGAGTTTGTTTCGCTTACCAAAGCGAACCACACCTTTCCAAGGTGAGACTTTGAGTAACACTTGGTCATTCACTTGAAATTCGAGAGGTTTTCGGCGCTTGTCGGCGTAACTCTTTTGGCGATCTCGTGCCGCTTCCATGCGATTTCGGATTCGAACAATCTTTTCCGAAGTTTCGAGAACCGGTTCTGGACCAGTGATTTGGCTGTCACCCACCTCTGCCCAGCAGAGTGGTGATCGACCCTTCAGTCCGTACAGCGCTTCAAACGGCGCTGCTTTAATACATGCGTGGTAGCTGTTATTATACGAAAACTCTACCAAAGGTAAGTGAGGTTCCCAACTTTTTCCGAAATCCAACACGCATGCACGCAACATATCTTCCAGGGTCTGAATAGTTCGTTCACTTTGCCCATCCGTCTGAGGATGGTATGCTGTGCTCATATCAAGACGGGTGCCTAGTGCGCTTTGCAGCGACTTCCAAAAGTGCGAAGTGAAACGAGAATCTCGATCAGAAATGATTGAGACAGGCACTCCGTGTCTCGACACTACTTCCTTCATGTAAACATGAGTCAGTCTTTCCATTTTGTCCGATTCCTTAATCGCTAAGAAGTGTGCAGACTTAGTCAACCGGTCAACGATCACCCAGATGGTATCGCATCCCGTCGGTGTCTTAGGTAAACCCGTGATAAAGTCCATTGAGATGTGTTCCCATTTCCACATTGGGAGTTCCGGTTGTTGCAGTAGACCAGATGGTTTCTGGTATTCTATTTTGACTCGGGCGCAAGTCAAGCATTTGCTCACGTAGGTGGCAATGTCGGCTTTCATGTTTGGCCACCAGTAAAGTGCCTTTAAATCATGATACATTTTATCTAAACCAGGGTGGATAGAATATCGGGACTTGTGAGCTTCGTCCATTACTAGAGTTCTCAACTCTCCGTATCGTGGAACCCAAATCCGGTTCTCAAAATATCGGACCCCGTCTGATTTGGTTTCAAGTTGCTTGTTCATGCCCCGCATGAGTTCCGATGGAAGATTATCATCTTTTAAGACTTCAAGTTGCGCATCGCGAGTCTGGTCAGGTAAGTTGGCATGAATCGTGAGTTGCAATGCTCGCACTCGTCTGGGTTTATCTGTTTCTTTTCTGCTGAGGGCGTCGGCCACTACATTGGCCTTGCCAGGGTGGTACTTGATGGCACAATCATAATCCTTGAGCAGCTCGACCCAACGACGCTGTCGCATGTTCAGCTCCTTCTGATCGTAGATATGTTGGAGACTCTTGTGGTCGGTGTAAATGGTAAACTTGGTACCGTACAAGTAATGCCTCCATATCTTAAGAGCAAACACCACAGCTCCGAGTTCCAAATCATGGGTCATGTAGTTCTTCTCGTGAACCCGTAGTTGTCGAGAGGCATAAGCTATAACCTTCTCGAGTTGCATCAGCACACAACCGAGACCTTGTATAGATGCGTCACAGTGTACCTCAAAATTTTCCGTTCCCTCGGGGAGGGCTAGAATAGGGGCGCTACAAAGTTTGATTTTCAACAGTTGAAAAGCGGATTCTTGCGCGTCACCCCAATTATACTTAGTGCCTTTGTGAGTCAAAGCGGTGAGGGGTTGAGCAATCTTTGAAAATCCCTTGATGAAACGCCGGTAGTAGCCGGCCAGTCCTAGGAATTGCCGCACCTCAGTCGGAGTCTTAGGTGCTTCCCAGTTTTTGATGGCCTCTACCTTACCGGGATCGACATGGATACCATTCTCGTTGATCACATGCCCTAAAAAGTGAACCTCGCGAAGACAAAATTCACATTTCGAGAGTTTAGCATACAGTTGTTCCTTCTTCAATAACTCCAGAATTACCCTTAAGTGTTCTTCATGGTCAGCTTCGTTCTTGGAGTAGACGAGAATATCGTCAATGAAAACAATCACAAACTTGTCGAGGTACGCCTTGCATACTCGATTCATGAGATCCATAAATACGGCTGGTGCGTTGGTTAGTCCAAAAGGCATAACCGAAAACTCGTAGTGACCATACCGTGTTCTGAAGGCCGTCTTTGAAATATCCTCTTCGCGCACTCTTAGCTGATGGTAACCGGATCGCAGATCGATCTTCGAGTAGTAACTCGATCCTTGGAGCTGGTCAAACAGATCATCAATTCGGGGTAAAGGATAACGGTTCTTGACCGTCACCTTGTTCAACTCTCGGTAGTCGATACACATGCGGAAAGTCCCGTCCTTCTTTCGGACAAACAAGACAGGGGCTCCCCATGGCGATGAGCTAGGTCGGATAAAACCCTTATCCAACAAATCTTGCAACTGAGTCGACAGTTCCTGAAGCTCCGCCGGTGCGAGCCGATACGGGGCTCGTGCTATGGGTGCTGCACCGGGTGTCAACTCGATTTGGAATTCGACTGGTCGTATAGGAGGGAGTCCGGGCAAATCCTCCGGGAAAACTTCCGGAAAATCTCACACAACTAGTATATCTTCAATTCGCTTCTCCTCCGCGGGTTTCTCAACAATCTGCGCCAAAATTGCCGGATGACTTTTTCGTAGGTACTTCTGCGCCTTCATGAGGGTAATGACGCTGGTGGTCATGCCGCTTCTCTCACCTCGGACTGAAATGATTTCGCCAGATGGGGTAGTAATATGGACTATCTTGTCGTGACATATAATCTCCGCTCGGTTCTCGGATAACCAGTCCATGCCGACAACGACATCGAAACTACTAAGCGAAAAAAGAATAAGGTCGATATCAAAGACATGACCTGACAGTTTTAACTTACATCCCGCAAGTACATGAGTCGTTACTATAGTCTTACCGTAAGCTAATTCAACAGGAAACTTAGCATCTAAAGGAGTTGGAGTTAAGTCTAAGAGTTGGCTAAAGGCTTTCGACACAAAACTCCTATCAGCTCCAGTGTCAAACAAAACAGAAGCAAAACAATCGTTCACAGAGAACTTACCAGTCACCACGTGCGGATCATTGCGGGCTTGACCCGACCCAATTACAAAAGCCCTTCCTTTGCCATTGCTTCCACCACTACTGCCACTTCCACTACCTCCATTGTTGTCGTTCTGTTTCAGCTTGGGACAATCTTTCCTGAAATGACCCTCCTGCCCACACTCGAAACATCCCTTCGTCGTCATAGGTGGCTTAGGAGCACCCTTTGCCGCAAGGTCTCCTCTACACTCCTTCGCCTGGTGACCCATCTTTCCGCATCTCTGACACTTGACACGGTCACATGGGCCAACATGATGATAATTGCACCTATTGCACTTCGGATATTTCCCAGCATATCCGCTCGAACCTGCCCGCTACCGTTGTTATTGTTGTTGTGACTTTGATTGTTAAAGCTCCGAGTGAATTCGGGCTTACGGTAGTGTTGTTGCGGTGGGAGGTTCGAGGACGAGGATCTGGTGTTGTCAAACTTCCTCTTTCCGCTGCTCGGGTTGCTGTTGCTGTGGTTGTCATTACTCTGGTTGTCACGGGCTTTAGCGGTTGAACCCCTAGGTGGTAACGCACCTTGGGTCACAGCCTGATCCGTCAGTTGTGAGCTAAACGGATCGCTTGTTGAATCGTGGCTGGCCTGGAAGACGTCACCATACCCTGAATCTGCGGTGCTAACCCATCGATATACATCTCAATCCTCTTACTCGGCGGATCCACCATCCGCGGACACATCACAGCCAACTCGTGAGAACGGGTAGTGTAGGCTTCAATTTCTGAGCCCACCATCTTCAGTGACCAAAATTCTGACTCTAACTTCGAAATCTCCTCTCTCGGACAGTACTCCTCTCGCATCATGTTCTTGAACTCCTCCCAGTTCATCGCGTTAGCCAGTTCCAATCCAAGGATCTGCTGCACGTTTGAATTCCACCAAGTGAGGGCAGAATCCTCAAGTGTTCCAGCAGCGAATTTGACCCTACTGGTAGGGGGACAATTGCACATCTCAAATGCCGACTCGGCCTTCTCAGCCCAACGCCGAAAGCCTATAGCTCCCTCGGTGCCCTTAAACGTACTGGGCTTGCAGTCAAGGTAATTCTTGAAGGTACACGTTCCACTTGGACCTCCAGCTTGGTTCTGAACATGTGCGGCTAGAGCGGCCGCCGCATGGTCGTTCAGCAGAGTTTGGAGTTCTGCTGCAGTCAAGTTGATGTTACCACGTCCTTGTCCAGCGTTTCTTCCGGCCATTTCCTAGAATCACAGTATAAAATGTTAAATATGAATTTTTCTATCATATACAACACACCATACATGTAATAAAAAGATAGGTAAGAAAGAAATAAGAAACAACATCACATCACAACCATATATTAATCTAATTAATAATTCATGATTAAAACCATTGTATTCGCTACAAAGTATTTCCAATCAATCCTTAAAATCATAGAAAATAATAGTTCGGATGGAGACAACCCCTCCATCTAAGTGTCATCATCACTAGATGTCATCGTCTGAGGACACCTCTGAGTGTGCCTCCTCCTCAGCCGGTTCTTCCTCCGGTTCTTCTTCGGGTTCCTCCTCGGGATCTTCCTCGGGATCTTCTTCAGGTTCCTCTTCAGGCTCTGCCTCAGGCTCGGCCTCAGGCTCTGCCTCAGGTTCGGCTGCGTTCTGAGCAAGTTGCATTTGTAAGACATCGCAACGCTCTAGTGCTATCTCGGTTCGGGTCCTTGCTAGTTGGAGTTGCTCTTGCAAGTCTATCATCTCGGCTTGCATCTTCCTCATAATCTTCATCTGTTGATCACTAGCCTCTTGCATTTCCTTCATTGCCGCTGCCATGCGGGCAATCTCCTCCTTAGTCTCGGTTCCATCTTTTAACAGTCCGGAAACGTTCGCTCTCGTATAGCGCATGTAACCCACGTCACGCTCCAAGCATGAAACAACAGCTGCGAGAACTCGCTCTACAGGTTCGGTTATGGGTGGTAGGGTGTGGGGATAAGCAGGATGGTTCGGGTGAGGTAACGGGGGAACTTGTTCGCGAAAGACCATACGTCTAATCATGTTAGGGTACAAATCCCAGCTAACGTCGTTTTCGTATATGCCTCCGGATAGGCGGTACCTCTTCGGTGTGGGAGCTTCGAGTTCCGGGACTACTCGGGGTGGCGATGCGGTAGGTAACTGCGGTTCCTTCCCGTGAGCATGCGTCATCGAATCGGATGATGATAAGGGTGGAGTCGACATTCCTACAGGTAAGCCGTGTATGCGCGCGCGTATGAGTGAAAGAGGTAAAGAGATAAGATAACAAGACTACACAAACCTATGCAGTGCGTATCATTATAACTAATGGGTCGTCGTGGTTATAGTCTAGTATGCATGCAGCTTCTAGTTCACTACAACCAATGGCTCTGATACCAAACTGTCACACCCTCAAAATCCACTAACGGAGTTTTACCGTCAGAGGGTGTGAACCAACAGGATCGGAATCATCAGTTATAATCAAACCATAAAACAGAGTTTCAAAACCATGAAAACGTTTACGAGTAATTAAATGCGGAAGCGTAAAAGCCTTTAACCAAAAGTTGCATCACGCAGGACGACTTAAAACCAAAGATAACCGTTAAAAATAAGTTTGCATAACAAAAGCGTTTTCAATCAATGCATGTTCCTAAACCGCGCGCCCGCCTCGGCTACCTGAGAATAACATACTAAAAGTGTCAACACAAGGTTGGTGAGTTCACAAGTTTATATAAAAATAAATGTTTAGCGTTTGCGTTCAGCGTTTTGCGTTAAGCGTTTTGCGTTACCAGATAGTGTTATGTCAATTATATATCTATAGGTAGCTAGCCTATAAAGCAAGTATTACTAAGTGTTCGACACCGAAGCTGACTGTTTATCAATTTGCCTTGCCACCAGGTCATCAAGACCATGGTATGTGTTTAGCCAAGATTACACCCGCTCGACATCCAATCGAGTTTAGCGTTGGGTGGGGTTTGTCAATCCCAGTAGTACTACTCAACAGTGACTCGCTATTATCCAAATATTAACCGGTTCGATGTTATGAAGGACTTTAGTTTACGCGTTTGCCACTTAGTCTTTACAAGTGATATATAATCTATATTAACAAAATCTTAAATGCGTTGCGGAGTATGTTATCTCCCCCAAGAGAAAAGTGTTTAAAAAGTTTAAAAGGGGAAAGTGAAACTCACTGTTTGCGAAGAAATTCCCAAATTAAATCACCAAGATGCGCGTCACAGAAAAACTCTCTCTAGCGTTCTAAAACAACAAAGAGATTTTTCTAAGTGTCGGAATATTATCGAGTCTCTAGACTCGGCACATAATACCTATGCACATAACAATTAACTAGCAACTATTCCCCACGAGGGCAATTGGTCAAATCATTACAATCAATTAACAATTATTCCCCGCAAGGGCATTTTGGTCAAAGCACGAAAATTAACTTGCAATCATTCCCCTCAAGGGCGATTTGGTCAAAACACGATAATAAATTAGCAAGTATCATGTTTCGTGCATTTTCACAAAAACTCAGCAGCTAGTTTCACCGAGACAGAAATTCTACTTGAAAGATTGTACTATTCCACCAATCATAGCATCTCAATTAATTTACCAAAAATTATCACAGAAACATATATGTCTTAGGTTTCCAGAACATATTTTATTATATTTTTATTCCCTATATTTTCTCACAATCATCAAATCATTACAGCAAACTTATAAACAATCAAATTCATGCGTAACAGAATGTTATTTGCAATTCCCGTTAAACGAAAAATCCAATAAATGCAAGACCACTTGGGTTAGGTTCCTAACTCAATATGTCAACTTTCAAGAGTGGAACCAACCCAATTGGTCTCGTAGTTCACGAAATATACCATTTACAAAACAACCTACCAGCAGGTCTAACAGCTCAGCTTTGCACAACGTTTTTGTAAAATCATAAAAGTTAACCTTTACTTGTCCAAAAATTACAAATTTATACTCTATAGAAACTAGACTCAACCTAGTTTACTGTAGTATCAATAATCTCAACCAATTTTTAAATTTACACTTCGTTACAGTCACTTAAACATCAATAACACATTCTGTCCAGAAACTGTTTGCATCCAAACTCAACATATTAACAATCTATGAACTATCATGCATTCATATAACACTCTAGACTCCATAAACACCATCCATGCACATCAATTACGCATTACATACATGATTAGGGTTTTTGTTTGAACTCAAATCAAAGACACAACAATTAACGTGTAGCAATATTCAATCTAGTTCATTAACAAATCAACAACAATCATATTGGTTATATGTACACATGAAATCGGCAGCTAGGATTTTCAATTAACCCATTAAACATCAAAATCAAGTAATAAGGATGTATAGGATAATCGATTATACCTTCCTAGCACCTAATTCTTCAATCACAAGGTTGAATTGATGGTGTATATGTGAGTGTAAGTCGACGGCAGCCAAGGGGAGGGGGGCTTGGGTTTCCGATCGGGGTTAGGGAGAAGAATAATAATAAGTTAGGGTTTGGTTGTTAATGATATATTTATAGAATACTATGTTACACTTTGGCCCCTCCGCTTTAAATTGTTGTTTTTCTGACTTAAATAACTAGTTTACGTCTTGAGTTAACGTTTATAACCATGTTATCACATAACACATAAATTTAACACATAATTATCACATAATTATTGTTTTGACGTTTTTCGTTTATTCACCGATCATTTGCGTCAACTCGTTTGCGTTTCGGTGCAACTCCAGAAAGACTACACATGTAGTAAGTGTTAAGCGTCATTTAAACCCTAGTTTAAATGTAATGAAGTGTGCGTTATAGATTCAATGTTCTTAAGTTTGAATTGACGGAGTTGAGTTAACGGAGTTAACCTGGAATTGACGATTGTCACATCATTCCCATGTTAAAGAATTTTCGTCCCGAAAATTTGAGTCAAGTCGTGATGAGTGTCTGAAAAAAAGTAAGAAAAATTTTCAGTTTGTCATATCATCCCCTAGTAGAAAGAAATTTCGTCCCGAAATTTAATTCATACCTCCGGTGATGTCTGACGGTTTGCCGAGTTTCGTGGTTTTCTGTGTTTGGTTAGCCCTTCAAAAAGGTGAGGTTACTTTTTCATCATTTGATCCTCGCGTTCCCACGTGAACTCCGGTCCACGTCTCTAGTTCCAACGAACCTTAAAGATTCAAGAAAGGAAGTAACCATAAAAAATTCAAAGGAAAAGTATGGCGCAAAAGATGTGATGAGTATGGTCATCAGACTGATACTTGTAATGATAGACTCAATTTTAAACCTTTCCATGCTCCAAATGAGACAAAGTTTGGACAAAACTTTGTTCTGTATAAACAGAAGTATGAAAAATATTTGAGAAAGGGGAAGGTAAATGAAAAAGAGAAGAGGAATGAGTCTGATCAAGAAGCTGGAAATAAGACTAAAAAGAAAAGAAAGCTGAAGTGAGATTGAGGAAACCAATTGATAAGCAAAGTAGAAGAAGTCAATCTCCTAAGAAGACTGAGTATGTAAAGAAGAATATTTTCCAACCATTGAGAATCATTCCCAACAATGACACAAAATTAGTTAAGTCTGATGATTCTCAAGGATCTCCAAATAGTGAAAAGAAAAGAAATAAAAGTGTTCTTCCTATAAAGAAACCTACTGAATTGACTGGAGATGAGAAATTCTTGTTGAAACATGGTTATGAACCTCAAGGTTTTCTATGGAAGCCCAAAGTTGATAAAAAGAGGAGATAAATTTGGATTTGAGAGATTATTCAAGCAAAAAAGGACTATGTTGTTCAAGAATGTAACAATGAAGTTTCTGAGTATGAGAGCACAACTTCATTTGTGAAAACTCCAAGAGAATGTGGGTATGAGACTGATGATTCAGATCACATTGAAATTACTCATGAAGACCATGAACCCATAACACTCACTCCTAGTGCTGTCATTGAAAATGAATCTGATGATTTGCAAGTTGAAGAAACTTGCATTTCATCATCAAACTAATCACTTTCTTTGTATTGTGTAGGAACAGTCCACTATACTTAATGAAGTATGGTATTTGGATAGTGGATGTTCTATGCACATGACTTGTGACAAAAGGTCACTTGTTAATTATGAAGAGAAGTTTGAGGGTCCAATGGAATTTGGAAGTGATGAGAATGGAGGAAAAATTATTGGAAAGGAATTTTGACAAATGGCAAAGTTACTTTTGACAATGTTTTCTATGTTGAAGGACTTCAATACAATCTTTTAAGCATATCCCAGATGTGTGATAAGGGTTACAAGGTTGGCGTTGATGATTCTCAGTGTTTCATTTTAAGGCCTGAGTATGTTATTCCACCTGACATGATCATGATTATGGCCCCAGGGAATGGAAATTTGAATTCCACCTGACATGATCATGATGATGGCCCCAGGGAATGGAAATTTGAATGAACTAAACATGAAGGATGCTATTTCTAGGGTTGGCACATGCTTTGTTTCTAAGGCCTCTGAAAATGAGTCAAAATTGTGGAATAGGAACCTCTGTCATGTAATCTGAAAAATATGAACAAGTTAATCAAGGGTGAGCATGTCATTGGCTTACCTACAAGAGAGTTTAAATTGGATGACAACTGTGTATCATGCCAAAAAGGAAAGCAGCACGAGTCTTCTCACAAGACTAAACTCATCAACTCAATTGATCAGATGCATGAAATGCTTCACATGGATCTCTTTGGTCCTATGAGTTTACCAAGCATTGGGAAGAAAGCACCTGTCTTGTGATCATTGATGATTATTCAAGATATACTTAGGTTTATTTCCTAAGTACCAAGGATGAGGCTGTTGAATTCGTTATGAACTGTGTTAACAGAGTTGAGAATCAATTGAATAAGAAGTGACAATGGTACTGAGTTCAAAAATGGAGTGATTGAAGAATTTTGCAACAACAAAGGAATACTTCAACAAATCTCAGCTCCTAGAACTCCTGAACAAAATGGTGTTGCTGAGAGAAGAAATATAACACTTATTGAAGCAACAAGAACCATGCTTGGTGATGCTAATATACTTGTCACATTTTGGGTAGAAGCAATTAACACAGCATGCTATGTTCAAAACAGGGTACTGATAAACAAAAGTCACAACAAGACTCCATATGAAATTTTCTATAACAGAAAACCCTATATCAAGTATTTCAAAGCATTTGGATGCAAATGATTTTTGTTGAACACAAAGGATTACTTGAACAAGTTTCAAGCTAAATCCCTAGACTGTTTCTTTGTGGGCTATTCTACACACTCAAAGGCCTACAAAGTGTATGTGAAAGATCATTTGGTAGTAATTGAATGCTCAGATGTAGTTTTCAATGAAAACCAATTCAACATAGTTGATGGTGCATCATGGTTATTTGCATTAGAGAAATTGATAAAGTCTTTCATGATCTACTCTGAAGACTATGATGAGACCTTTCTAAAAACCAATGTGCTTGAAGAGTCAAAACAAAAGGAATTGGATTTGGAAAAGCTGTGGAAAAAGATTGAAAGAAAAGAAAAGGAATACACATTCATAAAGGACTCCTCTAGGACAGATGTTGATCAAATCCAAGATGACAATCAAATGAACAATGAAGGTCCTATACAAGATCAAACATATGATGTTCAAGACAATCAAGAAATGCAGCATGATCAAGTATAAAGTGAGGAGGATCCAAGCAATCAAAATGAAGAAGCAACAGCTACAAGTGCAAGATTTCAAGACTTATTTGAGGAACTGAGATTAGGAAACAATGGTGAATCCACCTCAGGACAGATCAATGAGGAGAAACCAGCAGTTGATGATTCTTCATCCGATTTGAACATTGAAGTTCCAGAACTTAATGAATCAATCTTGACACAACTGTGTCTACATATATGATTATTCAAACACCCTATGTTAAAAAGAATCATCCAGGTGAACATATCATTGGCAATATACATGAAAGGGTCACAAGAAGTCACTCTGAAACTGCAAACATTTGCCTATACTCATGCTTTCTATCCCAGACAGAACCAAAGAACATTTTTCAAGCTCTAAGGGACAACAGTTGGGTGCAAGCAATGTAGGAAGATTTGGCTCAATTCAGAGATCTACAAGTTTGGAAACTTGTAGACAGGCCATGAAATAGACATGCCATTGGCACAAAATGGGTGTTCAGAAAGAAAAAGAATGAAAGGGGTATTGTGATTAAGAACAAAGCTAGACTTGTAGCTTTGGGATGCCTACAAGAAGAAGGGATTGACTTTGAGGAAGTCTTTGCACCAGTTGCAAGACTTGAAGCAACAAGAATCTTCTTAGCTTATGCTGCCTCAAAGACTATCAGGGTATTCCAGCTTGATGTCAAATCTGCCTTCCTAAATGGAAAGATAGAAGAGGAGCTGTATGTTTCTCAACCACCAAATTTTGAGGAACCTACCTATCCTAACAGGGTGTATAAATTGAACAAAGCCTTGTATGGACTGCATCAGGCTCCTAGAGCATGGTATGATGAACTGTCAAATCATCTACTTGAAAATGGTTTACAAAGGGGAGCTATAGACAAGACCCTCTTTTACAAGAAGAAAGGAAGAGATTTGCTCTTGTTACAGGTCTATGTGGATGACATTATATTTGGGTAAACCAATGAAAAGATGTGCATGGAGTTTGAAGAGGTGATAAAATCCAAGTATAGCATGAGATCAAAGGGTGAAATGAACTTCTTCCTTAGCTTACAAGTTCAGCAAAAGGCTGATGCGATTTTCATTTACCAGTCTAAGTATGTACATGACATACTTAACAAATTCAAGTGCAATGATTTGAAGACAGCTTCAACTCCTATGTATTCAAAAGAAAAGATGGTAGCTGATGAAAAGGGAAAGCCAGTGGATGAGCATGAATACAGAGCAAGAATTGGATCATTGATGTATCTAATTTCTTCAAGGCTTGATATCATGTTTGCAGTTTGTGTTTGTGCTAGATTTCAGTCAAGCCCTAAGGTCTCCCACATGAATGTTGTGAAGAGGATGTTTAAATATTTGAAGGGAAGACCTGACTTGGGGATTTGGTATCCAAACAACCATTCTTTTGATCTGATAGCCTACACAGACAGTGACTATGATGGCTGTAACATAAGCAGGAAGTCAACTTTAGGGGATGTCAAATTTTGGGTGACAGATTGGTGTCATGGCAATGCAAGAAGCAGACAACTATCTCAATCTAAACTGCATAATCTGAATAAATTGTTGCATCTGCCTGCTATGCACAAGTCCTCTGGATCCAAAATAAAATGCTGGACAATGGTTTGAACTTTCTAAAAACCCCTATTTACAATGATAACGCTGCTGCATCTTTTATTATCAAGAATCCTATGCAACATTCCAAACCCAAGCAAATTGAAATAAGACATCACTTCATAAGAGATTGCAGTGAAAAAGGTTTAATTGAGAATTTGGCTGACATATTCACAAAACCACTTGATAAGACCAGGTTCAACTTTGTTCTGAAAGCCCAGGGAATGATCAACTCTGATAAAATCTGATTGATGATGTGTTCTTGTCTGTGCAAACTGACTATCTTTTCAAAGTTTTGTTGAATGTTGTTTGTGTGTATGTGATTGAATATGATGACTTTCATGTTAACTGATATGTGCTTTAGTTGACTATGTGTGCAAAGTTTGGTATCATTGTTACTTTTGCATGTTTATCAGTTGATGTGTGTTTGTGATGTCATGATGAGTTCTCTTGATTTGAATTACTTGATTGTATGTGCTTATCTGACATACTTGATTAATTACTTGTTTATGTGTGTTATCTGATCATATGATATTATTAGGATAGGCTAGATCTTGAATGTCAGTACTGTTTGCTTGTCTTGATGATGTCATGTATGATTAAGATTTGAATATGCTACAACTGTTTGTGTCAAAATGAATTTTATGTCAAAATTAAATGACAAAATAAATTTTCCAATGAATTTTGCATAATCACACTATGTTGGTCAAAAACATGAGCAAGTTGTTTATGGTGCAGAGATATGATAAGATTATTCAGTTCAAGCTTTAAAAAAGCTTAAAAGACGGTTTTTAAAAGAAAAGTTTCAAAAGAATTACTTTTTCTGAAAAAATATGTCATTTGCTCATGTCTGAAGAGCATATACCTGTATATGCTTTGTCCTATCATCTACTTGTAGATTGAAAGGATAGCCATTAATCCAAAGACTGAAAGTATTTGGGGCAATTGTAATTTATTCTTTCACTTAAAACTATGCCTTTAACTCTGAGCCTAAGGGACATATACTTATGTGTGTGTTTGGTCCTGCTGACTACGTGTAGACTGCCAGGATAGCCATTAACCAGGAAGTTAAGAGTAATTGGGGTGATTGAACTTGTTAATTTGGGAAATGATAGTACATTGACTACTTAGCCAATCATATGTATTTAATAGGCTAAAAAGGCACTTAGTACAATGATTAACATGTATGGTTGCTTTCTCATGATGTGTAAAATCTAAGGTGATATAAACATAATGAATATGCTATTCATTATGTGGAGATACATAGTTGTCTTTGCATGTCCAAAGATAAATCTCTCCAAATGATAGGCAGAAAAGTGATTACCCAGTCATACACGACCCTGCTGTTCTTTGGTCAACCCAAAAATGAAACATCTTTATATATGACAAGGAACAAGTTAGTGAAAGTTTCTTCAATTCTTTTCCCATTTATGTCATCAACAAGTCTTGCAGATCTCCAGAAATCTAGTGAATGATTTCTGTAGATGATTGGGCACTTAGTAAAAGCAAAGCTCACATTGGATCTTGCCATCCAAGCAATCGTTCTAGCCACCGGCTCATTCTCAGGTGTGACTTGTAACAGTGCACACATGTTGTGTTTCTTTTCAAAGAAGTATTTGGGTTGTTCTTCTTCTTCTGCCATAACTGAACAACACAATCAAACATATTCAAAGTGAAATTAGTCATAAAGTTCACTACTTTAAGTAATTTGAAGTTATAAAAATGAGGAAGAAAGAGAGAAAAATCATCAAGAACCTGTTCTTCGACAAGTTGATAACCTAAACACATAAACAAAGTATTAGTAATCAAATACATAATCAAAGCCCATTATAATCTAATCGTGATCGGAAAACACATTATTATTGCTTACCGAGTCGGAATAAGAGGGCTGATTCAAGTTTGGGTTTGGATTAGAAATGAATGCGATAAGTCGGTTTAGGTTTCTTTGTGAGTAAGCAGTTGCAGTGGAAGGAGAGAGGGAAAAATAATGTTGAAAATTAATTCTAACTCCCTCTTATATAACATTTGAAAGTGGGTTTTAAATGCTTTTTGTCTTTTAGTGAGTTATTAGCTGTCAAACAGTAACATTATCCACTTGATATTTTAAAAACATTTTGAAAAACATACTCAAAGCTTACTCGATTACAAGTTGGTATAAAATTAGAAGTTAAAATGAAGAAAGCTTACTCGAAATAGAAGATTCCTTGAGAACTAAATCATAAGTAACATTAATCAAGTATAACACATCAAGCACGCAATCTTACTAGGAATCAGTTATGTCACACCCCGTTAAGCGAATTGCGGAAGCGTAAAATGGAATTGCAACAGATACAACTGGTATCAAATACATTGTTCATAAAGAAACATTACTAACTAATTTACAATATATTACATCGTTCTAACATCTTTTACAAACTAGGTGATACAATTAAACCTGTTCTTCAATCACTTTACTTCTAACTTAAATGCCCACGACATCAATCACCAATCAGACACGTAACGCACAGGAAATTACTTCTCATATCTGATTACCTGAAAAGCATGTTAAAACAGGTCAACTACGAATAGTTGGTGAGTTTCATAATTTTTAATGAAATCAGTTCTGCGCACCATACAGTCATAGTTTGTATGTACGCGCGTATGTAAAAATATGTATTTACGGTTGTATAAATATGTACAGCCATTTCCTTGTGAGTGCATATGCACACATGTAGGTTTATAATATAAATTCGAAATTTCGGTAAAATCATGATTGTTTGTTCGTACTACCTGTTTCCAATTTCCGTGTTATTGAACCACTGTGGTCCCCCTTTCTCCCACAACGGTTCCACATAAACTCAACCACTGTGGCCCCCTTCCGCCCACAACGGTTCCGCGTTAACATAAACCAGTTTGGTCCCCCTTCCACCCACAATGATTCTATGTAAACTCAAACATTACATAGTGTACACGCAAATAATTAGTATATTCTACACATAGCATTTCCTACGGCTAATCACATAGCATGTATATAGACACATATACACATATAGTATTTATCACGTATCACCAAATACTGTGGCTCCCCATCCGCCCACAATACGCATAATCACATTATTTTCTTAATATTCATGTCATAATCAAGTTAGTTCGTTTAATAAGTTGCAACAAAACTTGGCTCATAGGCCATACTCAACTTTAGTTTATAAGTTGCAGCAGAACTTGGCTCATAGGCCATACTCAACTTTAGTTTAGTAAGTTGCAGCAGAACTTGGCTCATAGGCCATACGCAACTTTAGTTAGTAAGTTGCAGCAGAACTTGGCTCATAGGCCGTACTCAACTTTAGTTTAGTAAGTTGCAGCAGAACTTGGCTCATAGGCCATACTCAACTTTAGTTTAGTAAGTTGCAGCAGAACTTGGCTCATAGGCCATACTCAACTTTAGTTTATAAGTTGCAGTAAAACTTGGCTCATAGGCCATACTCAACTTTAGTTTAGTAAGTTGCAGCAGAACTTGGCTCATAGGCCATACTCAACTATAGTTTATAAGTTGCAGCAGAACTTGGCTCATAGGCCATACTCAACTTTAGTTAGTTACTATTGTGCCCCCCCCCCCCCCTTATGCCCACAACAGCCCCATAATCATCACAGACCACGTTATCCCCATGGCCATTACAGACCACGTTGTCTCCCAAATTAGTTATGTTTAACATTACATAACGTGTTTGTGTAAACATGCTGCCACGTGTAATTTCATTATGTTTTGCAATTCGTATTATCTCCACTCAATATATCAATCAACGATAATAATCATCTTTCATCAGCACGTAGTCAGTCATTATGTTTGTACGGACTTTTCGTATATAAATGTTCAGATATTTTATATCATGATCCGTGTTTAGATAAATAACGTTTATAAACATGCTTTCCACCCCAAAAGTTCGTAAAATAGTTTAAAGAGTGGGGTCATGAAACTCACGGTTTTGTAGGCACTCAGTGCGAGATCAGCACGGGGTTCATTTCCCTTGCTATCACTTAGTTCCTATAGTCCATATTATAATAATATTAATATTTTAATATTATTATAATCTCAGTATTAAACTGGGTTGTATAACTATTCTGGGTATAGCTGGTACGCCCTGAAAGTGGTAATAGGCTTAGGCTGTGATGTTGTTTAATGTCTAATACTTAAAACTGAACTTGGCTCAAATTCCCGTTTTCCCAGCTTGGACAAGTTGTTCGTTTACGCGTTCAGAAAACAGTTATGGGAAAATAAGCTTGGGTAAATGTATTGGTTAATAAAGTGATTAAGTTATAAAGAAGGATCACATAGTGGAGTACCGGATTAGCCTCGGGGTCCGTTTTCGTTTATTCAGTTTGATTTAAGAAGAAAGGCGCACAATCTATCCGGATTGTCTAGGTTTTTCATAGAAAAATTCGTTTTTACTTAATTAGTCCAAAACTATGATTTTTGATCACTCTTGGTGTTTTGATATTCCCGCAGGTTCGTTAGTCGCGAACTTGCCGGTATTTATAAAAACTGAATTTGTTTAATCTTTAAATTAGCATAATGAATTAACCGTTAATCATTAAATTATGAAAATTTAGCCACTTATCAATTAAAATATGTAGATTTTTATAAAAATATTTTTGGAATTATTTACTGATTTAATAATTTATAAAAATTCATTTTATCAGCTATATTTCTCCTGAAAATCGTCTGTTTATCCCAAAAAATTTCCAAAAATTCCACAAAATTTCATGAATACTCAAATCATGTCCCAAAACAATCTGTATCAATTCCAGAATGTAAAAAGCCTGTTCAATATTCTTTTCGGCCCAAATTCTGCTATAAAAATTCACATGAACGCATTTGTACAAAACACCCTTAGACTTCTCCAAATGATCTCAAAATTCATATGTGATCAAAATACATTAAATCTGAGTTCCCAGAAAAATTTCATAATTTTTGAAGTGTTTTAGCTATTTTTCCCAAATAAACGTCCCAATTCGGTAATAAATTCGCCAAATATTCTCGGATGGTCAAAAAATTACCAAATTTGAACAGGGACTCAATGAAATGTCCCTGATGTCCCTGAAAAATTTCAAGGTCTAATAATATGAACATAACAACCTTAACCTAAACAGCCCGTTAGCGAGTGTTTCGGTATTACCTTAGCGGGTTTGGCTCGTTTCCGACTTTTTAATCAAGTTTTCAGGTTCTTGTGCTTCTAAGCAAGCTAGGTACAAGTCCTATATCACAAACCAAGAAATTTTTCATCAACATAAGAGCCCTTAACTTAGGGTTTCGGCTAGTGCACAAAAACGAACTTTTGAACCGTAAAAACGCCGTTTCAACCCTTTCATCCGTGTTTATGGCCAAAAAAACTATCAAAACAGGTTCCTTACAGTGTTTATGATCAAAACATGTTTATGGACCATTTTTAGGATTTTTATACGGTTAGGAATGATTTTTAGTAACCAAGACATGTTTTTATGGTATTAAACGACTTTAAACAAGTACATAAGCTACTTATTTAAGCTCCTTACCTAAGGGTTTGAAGTTTTTCTGGCTGGAGCAGAACTTGTGTCCAGAATTCTCATGAAAAAGATATCACAAAATATCTTAGAACTTGTTTAAATATGAAAAGGGTTTAAGGGGGGAAAGTCTTCTTTGGCGGGCAGGGCTCGTTGGGTCCCCTTTTGGGCCCATTTGGCCCACTTTTCTCGATTTACGTGCCCGAACGTGAAATGCCTAGTCCAAATTTATTTCGGGTTCGGTTTCTGGCGACAAAAATATATCGGGTGGGACAAACGGAGCGAAAACGAGTGTTTTTCGGCTAGTTTTGTGTAAAATTATAAAAACATACTATACGTTTGTAAAAATCAAAAATATTTTCACGGATTGCTTAAAACATTTCAAATAAGTGTTTGGTAAGTCTTTTTCGGCTTAACGGATGAAACAACGCTTGGTTTGTAACTATCTTTCGCGTTAAAATCTATAGCGGGTAGTTAAACGAGCATGTTTTCGTTTAATTTGTTTGCTATCGAACTAAGGCCATATTACTAATATATTAGCTTGCATAGATCGTATATCGCTTATAGATAGCACCCTGGGATATCCGGACCATAACCAGACCCGTTTGGTTATTCGTTTGTTCGTTACGCAATAAGCGGTTAAACGCTTATTCGAGTTTGTAAGTACTAAGGTGTACTCGGTTTTGCCACGGATGTCACATTCTCCCCCAGTTAAGAAATTTCGTCCCCGAAATTCAATTTGCCAAATATGCTCTGTTTGGGGAAAATTTTATAATCATATGTTTCGGAATTCGTTTTTCTGTTTCCGAACACGTTTGATTCCCCTTTGTGGATTCCACTGAATTTTATTCAATGAGATTTTATTGTGTCGCAACTGTTTGATTTTCCCCGCTCAGAATTTTCACGAGTCTCTTTATAGAGATTAGTTGTATAAAAGTTTTCAAATAATACTAATTCTGCCCTGTCAGTAAGGCACTTGTTTTGATTTGATATATGAAATATTGGGAGTGAAATAATTTTGTTTAATACGTTATGGGGTTACCTTTCAAGGCAATTTTGTACAGTGCTATATATTTTAGAATCAACTCACCGTTCCTCAACTCAACTAACAACTTTCAAAATTTGATAACTTCTCGTATTTCTCAGTATAGCCCTCTTATTAGCCTTAGGCGCCTTTCGGTTTGTTATTAATATTAAGAGCTTTATTTATGATTCTCGAAATCGAATCGGATTTTGTATTTTGGATGTCACCAATTTTTTTCAATTTTAATAAGATGGCGAGTTACATTCTTGCTCGTATAATATAGTATATTACCGCTTGTATAATATTATGATGACTGTTAATGTACGAGGATTGAAATTACTGGTCTCACTCTCCTCTATTGTTTGAATAGTTTATTTGATTTGATTGTTTTATAGAGGATTATAGACCGTGCTTAGGCCAATTAGGGATCTAAAATTTCATACACAATTCACCAAGAGTAAGATTTTGTTAAGGCGAGTTTTTCAGTTGGATAGTTGTTACAAATCAGAAGAAAGTATTTGGAGTGGATTAGTCAGGGAACTATCATTCATCTTGAATTGCTTTCTTGGGACGTTTAAGGAACACATATTAAGGGTTCTATTTTAGTTTGTTTCCCACTTCCAATGGGGTATCTCGAATTGTTGTAGCATCTCCGAGGATCTTTAGTATTCCCCCAGAACTTATAATAGTGCACACTTTACAACACATGAGCCTATGATTCCTTCATAGATTTCGCTTGCATCTTTATACTAGTACTCAGTTTATCCAAACATCTGACCTGACTTTTCCTTGTTCATCACTCAGTTATTAAGGCTATAAAAGTTTAAAGTTCAAGTTTCGGTTACGGATAGTATAGTTTTCCTCATCCGTGTTTCATCATTGGGGTACTAGGTTTTGTTCCGTGTACGGGATCACTTCTTTATCTAGAAGAGGCAGTATAAAAGTTCTATTTCTATATATAACCTTCATTTGAACTCAATTAACTAGTCCATACTGACTATTATACAATGACTCCTCACTTCCACCGGGAGTGCAACGATAGGGAATAGCTAGTTATTTAGGTTAAGAGGGTAGTTTTTCGAGTAATATGGTTAGTATTTATAGTATTACTTTTGGTGGTTTCTATAGTATACATAATTGTTATTTTACTAGACGGTATATTTTCCAAGGTAATAACTTGTAGGAACGAAACGTCAATCAGTGTCCGTAATAAATAAACTAAAGTATATTAGGCATTACTAGGAACGTACCTGTTACTACATTTGTTATATCCGGTTTATTCACAATACTTGACCCCTAGTTGAGTTAGACGTCGATGTTGGTCCTTGCCTTTGTCTTCCCGTCGCAATTGGGTTCAATCTAGGGCAGTCTTTCTTGATGTGCTTCACACTACCACACTCATAACAGGCATTACGGTTTATTATGGTTTGGTTTTGGTAGACTGGTTGTTGTCGTGTTGGTTGCGGTTGGGGTAGTTGTGAGTCCTGGAGTTGGGTTGGTGGATTTATAGTATTCATAACGGTTCTACAATTTCGGGCATAGTGTCCCACTTTCCCACATTTGTGACACACATTGGTCCGACATTCACCAACATGATGATAACCACATTTTCCACATCTAGGCAAAGGCCCGTTATACCTATCTTGCTTCATATCGGAACTGATCATAGTGTAATTTTGAATTGCAAGGCGCGCACATTTATTCTGTTGTCTTTCTTGTATTCCCGCTCCATAATTGGTTCGTTTTGTACCAGATGATTCCCTGGGCATTTTTAACGCACCACTTCTAATCAAATCAGAAGTTACAATGCTAGCTTGTAACACGGCATTTTTGAAAGTTATTGGGCCAGTTGAATTAACCAAACTCCTGACTTCGGGGGCTAAACCCCAAATGTAGCGTTCAGTACGTTTAGATTCTAGAGTAGCTAACCATGGGACTAGACGAGCCAGATTTTTTAAAGCGATGGGTATACTCCAAGTGATCTGCACCCTTCATTTCTAGATTCCAAAGTTCTTTCTCTAATTTCTGAATTTTGTTTATCGGACAAAAGTGTTTTATCATAAGATTTTTAAGTTCAGTCCAAGACATACGATTGGTTGCCTCTTGTCCTCGAATTTGCACAACAGTATTCCACCACATTAGCGCGTGGTCTAGAAATGTAGAAGTAGCAAATTTGATAATACAATCTGGTGGACAGTTAGTGATATTAATGATGGATTCAGTCTTTTCAATCCACTTTACTAGTCCATTTGGTCCTTCAGTACCGCTAAATTCCATAGGTTTACATAGCATGAAGTTCTTAAGATGATATCCGTGTTGCGGGGGATTTTGATTGTTACAACTATTGTTCAAGTTCGGTGGGAGATTATCATTATTGAAAGTAATATTGGTATTCAACGGGGGAGTATTAGTTGTGATAGTATCAGTATTTATCGGGGGAGCATTTGTGGTTGTATTAGTATTTGTTGGGGGATTAGTATTTACGGCCGCGTTAGCGTTCGGCACTTGATTTGTATTCATAGTTGTATGGATACCAGCAGCGAATTGTGCTGCTATTGTCGGAAGTACTGTTTGTAGTTGTCGAGCGATCATCTCGGCTATATCTGCCTCAGACAACATGTTTACTTTTTTCGGGGCCATTCTATAACAATAACCAGTTATCCAACAATTAACAAAATTCACATACACTAATGATCACAAAAGGAATTACAATAACAAGTAATCAGGTATTTCAATTAACACGTATATATCACACTGGTTTGTTCTCGAGTCTGAATACTAAGGATAGTATGTAAAATTAGCCTAGCAAATGCCAAAGTTGGCTTATATATTAAAAGTTGTCATCTCATGACAAGAAATTTTAACCCAATAGGGGTCAATGTTTGTATTAAAAATGCCCAAATCGTCCTCCATATTAGCATAGCGCACCACCATATGCTTGTATGGAGTATCAGAAGCTATACACGACAATACCATAATATCCTTATTTATCAAAGCACGCGTTATAACAATTATAAATAGTTCACAACTAATAAAACAATTGTTCCTATACGATCCCATTATTGGGAAGCTGTTTTTGTTCGGTCTCTCATGTAGGTAGATATTTGCTCATTACAAGTTTAATCAGTACGTTATAATGGGAATGCACGTGTACATTCCACCTGACTTCTGAATGTTTGTTAACTATAATCGTAAAATATATTCTTTCGCCAGGTCATTCAGTTTTCGTAAACATGTCGGACTTAATAAAAGTAGTAGTTTACTAGTTGGAGGTAAGTAGGTTCCATTCCAGTCGGGGCACGTCATCATTTCGTGAGCATGAGATTTCTCTCCTATACTAACCAATTGGAATAGCAAAATATAGGAGAGGTTGGAGGTTGTCTTTTATAGATGGTTCGAAGAGTTTGCTTGTTAGGGAGGTTCATCAGAGTTAGTTGTACTGGTGATACGTAAAGGAAATTACTATTATTAATATTTCTTTTTGAATTATTATTAGTACATTATATGTACTGGTAGTAACGATTGCTCATATTATAATTGAAAACTCAGTTTTGGTAATTATCATATTTATAATTTGATAAATCGGGCTCATCACTAGGTATTTCCCCTAGGGATGGTGTTTGTTTCTGAACAACAGAATTGGAAGGATGACCGGAAAATAGTTTAGATTAATGTCAAAGGAACCAGTTTATAAGATAGGATTGGATTCAAACTGTGGAGTATTATAAATATATATATATATATATATATATGTCTTCTTGAAATTATTATCTGTAAGTCACACCTCCAACGGTTCGTTCCCGGGCCTTATATATTAAGCCCCTTTTCTGGTTCCGTCACATCAACAGATTTAGTTTAAACTTATTGAAGCATTCTTGTATTCTCACTCACCGGCAACACCGGTTCTTCGTGAATTGTAGAACTACTCAGATCTTTCGGTGCAATCGCTAATCAGAAGAGAATGTTTTTCGATAGTTTAGATTCGCACAAAATATATTATTAATTAGGGCAGAAATAAAATATTTTATTTGTTATGAACAGATATAATATTAATTACAATAAAATATAATATTAATTTTGGTAAGATATAATTTTGATTAGAATAGGAATTAATAGTGATTATAACCGAATATAATATTGGTTATGATAAGATTCAATGTCATCCGTAGTACCGTACGTACACGTATCCCTATACCTCGTCTCAGATAAGCACGTATGCACATGTCATATATACTTCACATCACCTTTATGCACGTATGTTGCCATTTTTACATATCAATATGTTCCGCGACTTCTCCCCGAATTCCCTCGTACAAGCAAGTCTGTTATTACGTTCCGGACCATAATAACTCACTTGCCCTTCGAGTTCATCCCGGCATCCATCAGTATCAATCGTTACTCATTATTAACTTTCCCAGTGATAATCGAGCCTACGGTTATATTATATGTATCCTATGGGATAACCTAATTCTTTATAACCAATGGCTCTGATACCAACTTCTGTCACACCCCGTTAAGCGAATTGCGGAAGCGTAAAACGGAAATGCAACAGATACAACTGGTATCAAATACATTGTTCATAAAGAAACATTACTAACTAATTTACAATTTATTACATCGTTCTAACATCTTTTAAAAACTAGGTGATACAATTAAACCTGTTCTTCAATCACTTTATTTCTAACTTAAATGCCCACGACATCAATCACCAATCAGACACGTAACGCACAGGGAATTACTTCTCATATCTGATTACCTGAAAAGCATGTTAAAACAGGTCAACTACGAATAGTTGGTGAGTTTCATAAGTTTTAATGAAATCAGTTCTGCGCACCATACAGTCATAGTTTGTATGTACACGCGTATGTAAAAATATGTATTTACGGTTGTATAAATATGTAAAGCCATTTCCTTGTGTGTGCATATGCACACATGTAGGTTTATAATATAAATTCGAAATTTCGGTAAAATCGTGATTGTTTGTTCGTACTACCTGTTTCCAATTTCCGTGTTTAACCAACCATAGTGGACCCCCTTTCTCCCACAACGGTTCCACATAAACTCAACCACTGTGGCCCCCTTCCGCCCACAACGGTTCCGCGTTAACATAAACCACTGTGATCCCCCTTCCACCCACAATGATTCCATGTAAACTCAAACATTACATAGTGTACACGCAAATAATTAGTATATTCTACACATAGCATTTCCTACGGCTAATCACATAGCATGTATATAGACACATATACACATATAGTATTTATCACGTATCACCAAATACTGTGGCTCCCCATCCGCCCACAATACGCAAAATCACATTATTTTCTTAATATTCATGTCATAATCAAGTTAGTTCGTTTAATAAGTTGCAACAGAACTTGGCTCATAGGCCATACTCAACTTTAGTTTATAAGTTGCAGCAGAACTTGGATCATAGGCCATACTCAACTTTAGTTTAGTAAGTTGCAGCAGAACTTGGCTCATAGGCCATACTCAACTTTAGTTTAGTAAGTTGCAGCAGAACATGGCTCATAGGCCATACTCAACTTTAGTTTATAAGTTGCAGCAGAACTTGGCTCATAGGCCATACTCAACTTTAGTTTAGTAAGTTGCAGCAGAACTTGGCTCATAGGCCATACTCAATTTAGTTTGTTACTATTGTGCCCCCCCTTCTGCCCACAACAGCCCCATAATCATCACAGACCACGTTATCCCCATGGCCATTACAGACCACGTTGTCTCCCAAATTAGTTATGTTTAACATTACATAACGTGTTTGTATAAACATGCTGCCACGTGTAATTTCATTATGTTTTGCAATTCGTATTATATCCACTCAATATATCAATCAACGATAATAATCATCTTTCATCAGCACGTAGTCAGTCATTATGTTTGTAGGGACTTTTCATATATAAATGTTCAGATATTTTATATCCTGATCCGTGTTTAGATAAATAACGTTTATAAACATGCTTTCCACCCCAAAAGTTCGTAAAATAGTTTAAAGAGTGGGGTCATGAAACTCACGGTTTTGTAGGCACTCAGTGCGAGATCAGCACGGGGTTCATTTCCCTTGCTATCACTTAGTCACTATAGTCCATATTATAATAATATTAATATTTTAATATTATTATAATCTCAGTATTAAACTGGGTTGTATAACTAATCTGGGTATAGCTGGTACGCCCAGAAAGTGGTAATAGGCTTAGGCTGTGATGTTGTTTAATGTCTAATACTTAAAACTGAACTTGGCTCAGATTCACGTTTTCCCAGCTTGGACAAGTTGTTCGTTTACGCGTTCAGAAAACAGTTATGGGAAAATAAGCTTGGGTAAATGTATTGGTTAATAAAATGATTAAGTTATAAAGAAGGATCACATACTGGGGTACCGGATTAGCCTCGGGGTCCGTTTTCGTTTATTCAGTTTGATTTAAGAAGAAACGCGCACAATCTATCCAGACTGTCTAGGTTTTTCATAGAAAAGTTCGTTTTTACTTAATTAGTCCAAAAATATGATTTTTGATCACTCTTGGTGTTTTGATATTCCCGCAAGTTCGTTAGTCGCGAACTTGCCGATATTTATAAAAACTGAATTTGTTTAATCTTTAAATTAGCATAATGAATTAACCGTTAATCATTAAATTATGAAAATTTAGCCACTTATCAATTAAAATATGTAGATTTTTATAAAAATATTTCTGGAATTATTTACTGATTTAATAATGTATAAAAATTCATTTTATCAGCTATATTTCGCCTGAAAATCGTCTGTTTATCACAAACAATTTCCAAAAATTCCACAAAATTTCCTGAATACTCAAATCATGTCCCAAAACAATCTATATCAATTCCAGAATGTAAAAAGCCTGTTCAATATTCTTTTCGGCCCAAATTCGGCTATAAAAATTTGCATGAACGTATATGTACAAAATACCCTTAGACTTCTCCAAATGATCTCAAAATTCATATGTGATCAAAATACATTAAATCTGAGTTTCCAGAAAAATTTCATAATTTTTGAAGTTTTTTAGCTATTTTTCCCAAATAAACGTCCCAATTCGGTAATAAATTCGCCAAATATTCTCGGATGGTCAAAAAATTACCAAATTTGAACGTATATGTACAAAATACCCTTAGACTTCTCCAAATGATCTCAAAATTCATATGTGATCAAAATACATTAAATCTGAGTTTCCAGAAAAATTTCATAATTTTTGAAGTTTTTTAGCTATTTTTCCCAAATAAACGTCCCAATTCGGTAATAAATTCGCCAAATATTCTCGGATGGTCAAAAAATTACCAAATTTGAACAGGGACTCAAATACATGTCCCTGATGTCCCTTAAAAATTTCAAGGTCTAATAATATGCACATAACAACCTTAAACTAAACATCCCGTAAGCGAGTGTTTCGGTATTACCTTAGCGGGTTTGGCTCGTTTCCGACTTTTTAATCAAGTTTTCAGGTTCTTGTGCTTCTAAGAAAGCTAGGTACAAGTCCTATATCACAAACCAAGCAATTTTTCATCAACATAACAGCCCATAACTTAGGGTTTAGGCTAGTGCACAAAAACGAACTTTTGAACCGTAAAAACGCCGTTTCAACCCTTTCATCCGTGTTTATGGCCAAAAAAACTATCAAAACAGGTTCCTTACCGTGTTTATGATCAAAACATGTTTATGGACCATTTTTAGGATTTTTACACGGTTAGGAATGATTTTTAGTAACCAAGACATGTTTTTATGGTATTAAACGACTTTAAACAAGTACAGAAGCTACTTATTTAAGCTCCTTACCTAAGGGTTTGAAGGTTTTCTGGCTGGAGCAGAACTTGTGTCCAGAATTCTCATGAAAAAGATATCACAAAATATCTTAGAACTTGTTTAAATATGAAAAGGGTTTAAGGGGGGAAAGTCTTCTTTGGCGGGCAGGGCTCGTTGGGTCCCCTTTTGGGCCCATTTGGCCCACTTTTCTCGATTTACGTGCTCCGAACGTGAAATGCCTAGTCCAAATTTATTTCGGGTTCGGTTTCTGGCGACAAAAATATATCGGGTGCGACAAACGAAGCGAAAACGAGTGTTTTTCGGCTAGTTTTGTGTAAAATTATAAAAACATACTATACGTTTGTAAAAATCGAAAATATTTTCAGGGATTGCTTAAAACATTTCAAATAAGTGTTTGGTAAGTCTTTTTCGGCTTAACGGATGATACAACGCTTGGTTTGTAACTATCTTTCTCGTTAAAATCTATAGCGGGTAGTTAAACGAGCATGTTTTCGTTTAACTTGTTTGATATCGAACTAAGGCCATATTACTAATATTTTAGCTTGCATAGATCGTATATTGCTTATAGATAGCACCCTGGGATATCCGGACCATAACCAGACCCGTTTGGTTATTCGTTTGTTCGTTACGCAATAAGCAGTTAAACGCTTATTCGAGTTTGTAAGTACTAAGGTGTACTCGGTTTTGCCACGGATGTCATAAGTTAAGATACCCAAAATAATTTACATCTAATTTAACTACCTTGCTCATTAAAAACATTTAATCACAAACTTCACCCGTAATAGTACACATTCATAATGATAAGTCAAGCATACTCTAAAGCAGAGTATGCTCGAAAATCTTTCAAGAGTACAATGTGCTAGAAAGGGATTTATAGCACCCTTTGTACCCGAAAGGTTAGATTGAAATTACCCAAGTACACTAAGGGAACATTTGAAAACTCAAAGTGTGCCCGAAGTATAAAGTGTGCCCGGAAAACAGGTTTACCCGGAAAACACTTGTAATTTCACATAAAAACATATTCACACAAATCACAAAGCTTACTCGGTGTACACAAGAAGTTAACAAAGTTTGCTTGGTATAATATTCAGCATATAAGATGCAAAACTTGCTCGGAACAAGTAATTCTTGTTGGAAGCTAGCTAGAACACACATATTCAACTTAAGATTTCAAGCTTGCTCGGGAAATTAGTATAACAGTGTATTCTACCCAGAAAGTGTAAACACTTCAAAGCATGCCCGAGAATCATAAACTTAGCCAAAAATGACTAAGCTTGCCCAGAAAGGTCATAAAGCATCAAACCTTACCCGAAATTACATATTCAACCATATTCAACTGTTTTGTGCCCGGAAAGGTTATAAAACATTAAACCTTAACCGAACTTACATATTCAACCTATTAAAGGCAAAATGCAACACTTTTTGACTTAAACCACTTGTCATCATATATTTTTCAGTAAAGATCAAAGTTTAAGAGCAAATGGTGCATTTAGAGATCAAATTTCAGTTGTATTTCTCTTCAAAACAGTTTCTTCTATTTTCTGAAAAGATCTCAAGAATGGGATCATATTGACTAAGTAGCTTTCTCAGTAATTCATTCTCAGCATTATTATGACAACGTAGATTGGTTAACAATAGGTATAAACTTAGCATGAATTTCATCTTTTTGGTGATATGATTAAGGTTCATTTAGTAGCTTAATGCATTAATGGTCAACACTGTGCTATGATGCCTCATATCTCTTCTCAATGCTTATTTGGCTTTCCCCAGATCACCCCAATTTGACTCCAACCTCCTGTATTTGGTCAAAAATTGTTTTTGTATGACAGAACTTGTTGGATCTTTTTGTATTATTATTATTATTATTATTATTATTATTATTATTATTATTATTATTATTATTTCATTTTCAAACATATATAGTGGTTGAACGTTGGACTTACTATTAAATAACATGCCTTTCATTCAAGATGAGATAGATTTTTTCAACATCTTTGTAGTTCTTGTTGTAACCCTCTTTTTGATAAAATATTTAAAACACTTATTAACTTTTGGTTGATTTATTCTTTCTTCCCCGTTTTTTGATATTTTCTCAAATTTTCTTAAAGCATGTTCTTTGTCATATTTAAAGATGTTTCATTTTTGGTTAACCAAATAACAACAGGCTTGTGTATGACTAGGTAATCAATTTTCTGCTTATCATTTGGAGAGATTTACCTTGAGACATGCAAAGACAACTATGTATTTCCACATAAAGATTAGCATTTTCATTATGTTTATATCACCTTAAATTTTACGTTATCATGGGAAAGCAACCATACATGTTAATGACTATACTAAGATCCTTTTAGCCTATTAAATCCATATGATTGGCTAAGTAGTCAATGTACTATCATTTCCCACATTAAATTCAGTTTAATATTCAAGCACCCCAATTTCTCTTCATTGGCAGGTAAATGGCTATCTTGTTTGATCACAAGTGTTCAACAGGACCAAACATACGTGTGAATATATGTCCTTTCAAAGTCACAGCTATTGACATAATTTTAAGTGAAGGAATAAGAAACAAGTCATAATTGCCCCAAATGCATTCAGTTTTCAGGTCAATGGCAATCCTTTAAATCTGTAGAGATTTAAGGAACAAACATACACAAGTTTATGTCCTTCCAACTGGGCAAATGACATAATTTTCAGCAAGAATAACTACTTGAGACTTTTCTTTAAAAATCCTTCCTTTTTAAGCTTCTTTAAAGCTTGAACTGAATAATCTTATCATATCTCAACACCATTAATCAACTTGCTCATGTTTTGACCAAAATAAAGTGTTTATGCAAAATTCATTAAAAAATATTCATTTTTTCACTTAATTTTGACATAAGACTCATTTTGACACAAACAGTTGTAACATAATCAAATCTTAATCAAACATAACATTATCAAGACAAGCAAACAATACCATCATTCAAGATTCAGCCTATCCTAATAACATCAAATGATCAGATAAAGCACATATTCAAGCAATTAAGCAATGATGTCAGATAAGCTTACTCTAACAAGTAAATCATAACAAGAACACTTATTCTAACATCACAAATGCACATCAACTGATAAACATGTAAACATATCAATCATGTCAAACTTTGCACTCATAATCAGTTAAAGCACATAACAATTAGCATATCAAGTAACATAATCAAGCATATTCACTTAAATTCATTTTTTGCAACCTTTAACAATTTAATCAGTTAGCACATACGGGCACACAACTAGGCACACATCCTTAATCAGATTTCATCAGAGTTGATCATTCCCAGGGCTTTAAAAAGAAAGTTGAACCTGGTTCTGTCAAGTGGTTTGGTGAATAGGTCAGCCAAATTATCACTTGTATAAACTCTTTGCATTTCAATCAATCCTTTCTCACTGCAATCTCTTATAATGTGGTGTCTGATTTCAATGTGCTTAGTATTAGAATGTTGAACTGGATTCTTAACAGTAAAATATGCAGCAGTATTATCAATAAGAATAGGGGTGTTCTAGAAAATTCAAACCATAGTCCAGCATCTGGTTTTGAATCCATAGAACTTGTGCACAGCATGCAGATGCAGCAATGTATTCAGCTTCTGCAGTGGAGATTGAGACAGTAGTCTACTTTTTGCATTGCCATGACATTAGCCTTTCACCCAAAAATTGACATCCTCCTGAGGTTGACTTTCTGCTCATGTTACAGCCATCATAATCACTATCTGTGTAGGCAATTAGATCAAAATATTTATTCTTTGGTCTGTATTCATGTTCATCCACAGGCTCCCCCTTTTCATTAGCAATCATCTTTTCTTTGGTGTCCATTGGAGTTGAAGCAGTTTTGTACTCATGACAGTTGAACATGTTTAAGATGTCCTGCACATATTTGGTTTGGTACATGAAAATCCCTTCAGCTTTCTGTTGAACTTTCCGTCCAATAAAGAAGTTCATTTCTCCCACAGAGCTCATGCTGTATTTGGATTTCATTACCCCTTCAAACTCCATGCACATTTTTTCATTTGTAGAACAAAAGTTGATGTCATCCACATACACTTGTAACAGAAGCAAGTCTGGTCCCTTTCTTTTGTAGAAGAGTGTCTTGTCAATGGCTCCTATTTTAAAGCCATTTTCAAGAATATGATTTGACACCTCATCATACCAAGCTCTAGGAGCTTGATGAAATCCATATAGGGCTTTATTCAACTTATACACCCTGTTAGGATACAAAGGTTCCTCAAAACCTGGAGGTTGAGCTACATACACCTCTTCATCAATCTTTCCATTTAGAAATGCAGACTTAACATCTAGCTGGAACACCTTGATGATCTTTGAGGAAGCATATGCAAGAAAGATCCTGATAGCTTCAAGTCTTGCAATAGGTGCAAAGACTTCCTCAAAGTCTATTCCTTCTTCTTGAAGGCATCCCAGTGCCACAAGTCTAGCTTTATTCTTAATCACCAAACCCCTCTCATCACTTTTGTTTCTAAAAACCCATTTAGTTCATATTGCATATCTGTCTATTGGTCTATCAACCAGATCCCACACATGTAAATCTCTGAACTGTGCTAGTTCCTCCTGTATTGCTTCCACCCAACTATTGTCTTTTAGTGCTTGAGCAATGTTCTTTGGCTCTATTTGGGATAGAAAGCAGGAGTAAAGACAGATGTTTGCAATATCTGAATGACTACTTGCGACTCTTTCATGCAAATCTCAAATGATGATTTTAGAAGGATGATTCTTTTCCACATTAGGAGTTTGTACAATTATATTCTGTAGACACATTTGTGTCAAGATTTGTTTCATTGAGATCTGATTCTTCAATGATCAAATCAGTTTCTGCATCATGAAATTCTGGTGCTTCTTCATTATTTTATCTTGAAGTAGATGCACCATTGTTTTCTAAATTCAGTCTTTGAAACAGATCTTGAAACCTTGCAGTAGATGCAGCTTCTTCTTCATTTGCTTGGTTTCCTGAGATTCCCTTATTCTGATGTTGATCATTCTGTACTTCTTGATTGTCTTGATTGATCTTAGTATGATCTTGTTCAGGACTGTGATTGGTTTCTTGATTATCTTCTTGATCTTGTTCAACAGTATCACAAGAGGAATTCTTCACAAAAGTATATTCCTTTTCTTTTCTAGAAACCTTTTTCCATAACTCTTCTAAGTCCAATGGTTTCTTCTTTTTCTCTTTAATTTCACTGGTCTTGTAGAATGAGTCATCGAAGTCTTCAGGATAAATCTTGAATGACCTTATCAACTTCTCATGATCAAACAGCCATGCTGCACCATCAACTGTATTGAATTGATTCTCATTAAATATGATGTCAGATGATTCTATCACACTCAGATGATCTTTCACATGTACTCTGTATGCTTTTGAATGTGTAGAATATCCAACAAAGAAAATGTCTAGGGATTTTGTTTGAAACTTGTTCAAATAATCCCTTGTGTTCAGAAGAAAACATTTGCATCCAAAGGGTTTGAAAAACTTGATATAAGGCTTTCTATTGTGGAATATTTCATAAGAAGTTTTGTTATGCCTTTTGTTCATAGCAGGCTGTATTAATGGCTTCAGCCCAAAAGGTAAAAGGTAAATTAGCATCTGCAAACATGGTTCTTGCAGCTTCAATCAAAGTTCTATTCCTTCTTTTTGCAACACCATTTTGTTCAGGAGTTCTAAGGGATGAGAATTGTTGAAGTATTCATTTTTCTGCATAAAATTCTTGCATAACTCCATTTTTGAACTCAGTACCATTGTCACTTCTCATCATTTTAACCTTCTTATTCAAGATTTTTTCAATCATTGTTACACACCCCTTAATCAACTCTGCAGTCTCATCCTTGGTACTTAGGAAATAAACCCAAGTATATCTTGAATAATCATCAATGATCACAAGACAATATATTTTCTTTCCTATACTTGGCACACTCACAGGACCAAATAGATCCATGTGAAGTAATTCAAGTACTTGATCAATTGAATTAATGAGATTTGTCTTATGAGAGGATTTGTGCTGTTGGCCTTTCTGGCATGAACTACAATGATCTTCCAATTTGAACTCTCTTGTAGGTAAGCCTATTACATGCTCACCTTTGACAAGTCTATTCATGTTCTTTAAGTTCACATGACAAAGTTTCCAATGCCACAATTTTGACTCATTTTCATTGGCTTTGGACACAAAACATGCTCCTCCCCTTGAAACAGATTCTTTCATATTCAATTCATATAGATTGCCATTTCTTGGTGCCATCATCATTATCATTTCAGGTGGGATTACAAACTCAGGTTTTAGGATGAAACAGTATGAATCATCAAAACTGACTTTGTACCCCTTATCTCACATTTGTGATATGCTCAGTAGGATATACTGTAGACTCTCAACATGAAACACATTATCAAATGAAACTTTTCCATTTGTCAAAATTCCTTTCCCGACAATTTTTCCACCATTTTTTCATCACTCCCAAATGCTACAGGACCTTCAAACTTTTCTTCATAATGGAAAAGTGATCTTTTGTCACAAGTCATGTGCCTAGAATAACCACTATCCATATAACATATGTCATTCAGAGGATTGGACTGTTCCTGCACAAAAGAAAGAGTTTGATTAGTTGAGTGATGAAGTGTAGGCTGTTTCAGCTTGCAACTCATCAATTTCAGTTTCAGTGGCATCTTGGGAAGTGAGTGTTGTTGGTTCATGATCTTCATGAGTGACTTCTATGTTTTCTGAATTGTCTGTCTCATAACCAGATTCTCTTGGAGTTTTAACAAATGAGGTTGAGTTCTGTCATTCTGCTGAGTCAGTGGCATATTCCTTTATGACATAGTCCTTCTTTTCAGAGTAGTCTCTTACATCAGCAACTGTCTCAACCTTAGTTTCAGCCTTAGGTTCCCAAAGGAAACTTTCAGGTTCAAACCCATGTTTCAATAGAAACTTTTCATCACCAGTAAGTTCAGTTGGTTTCTTTTTAGGAAAAACACCTTTGATTCTTGTCTCCTCATTGTTTGGTGATCCTTGAGAACAATCAGATTTGACTGATTGTGTATCCCTTTCAGGAATTAATCTTAAGGGTTGAAAGTTCTTTTTGACATTTCTCTCATGCTTTTAGGAGATTTACTCCTTTGAGCTTGTTTAGCCACATGTTTCTTGGCATTCACTGATGGCTTCTGGATTTTTTTTCTTCAGTTCTTCCTTTCCACAAACTTTTCCCTTTCCCAGGTATTCATCATACTTTTGCGTGTACACAACAAAGTCCGTCCATGCTTTGTTTCATCTGGACATGAAAAGGCTTGAATTTGAGTCTTTCATTACAAGAATCTGTATGATGACCATACTCATCACACTTCTTGCACCAAACTTTTTCCTTGTATTTTTCATGTTCTTTTTCTTTCTGGAATATTTCACTTGGTCTAGGTGCTTTAACACCAAGTTTTTTCTGAGGTTTTAGACTATCAAAGTCTATTGAGAAAGGAACAAATTCCTCAATCCTGATGTCTTGTCTTTCAGTCTTGCTCTTTACAAACACAATTTTTTGCATATTCAGTGGTTCTTCATCTTGACTTTCTCTATGTCTTGATTGTCTCTTCTCATATTCTTCCATGGTTTCCACTTCTACAATATCAAGCACCTCATGATTAGAGAAAATAGGGTAAATTGGGATAAAGTTCTCAACATCCACATTTTGTTTCACCTTTTTCTTGTTGTTCTGCTTTATCTTTTCCAATACTGCTTTGCTTGGAGTCCTTACAGCATTGTAATTTACCCTCTTCTTTTCACATATGTCAAAGGACACATGCTCTCTCTTCATTCTTTTATTCTATTTCTTCATTCTTGGTGTGACAGGTGGATACATTGGAAGTTTGTCAATGGATTCTGGTTTCTTGTATTTTCTTCCTCTTTCAGCATCTTTAACTTCCTCATCAATGATTTGATCACTCAAATCACTCAAGTCATCTTGATTCAAATCAATTGAATCAAAGTCATCTTCAGAGACTTGAACTCCTATTGGCTTTTCTTCTTTCATTTCTTTCTTCACTACAAATTCTCCTTCTTCATTCACTTCAACATTCTTATACAAATCTACAACTTCTTCTTTTTCTTGAAAAACATCTTTGTACTTGTCTTCTTCCTTTACTTGGTTTAGAATTCCATAGATGTTTTCAGTGGACACCAAGTTCTTCAAGAATTCATTGTTAGCTTGCAGTTTTGTGTTCTGCACCTTTTCTTCTATAATCATTTTCTTCAACCCTTCTATTTTAGTTGTGAACCCTTTCTGAGCTCTATAACTGTTTACACATTCTTCTTCCAAACTTTTCATTCTTTCCTCACTTATCAGTTCACTTGCCTCATATGCATTGATAATACTTTGTTTCCTAAAACACTCACTTTCCAGCTTGCCTACTTTCATTTTCAAATCATTGATAACTTCATTTAAATCAATAGTAGGAGCAGAGTGTACGTGAGATGATGATCCAAATTCTTTCTCAATTATGGCCATGAATGCCACATATGCTTTCTTGATATCATCTGCAATGTCTTCTTCATGATTGGTCCAATCAAAGTTACCCTCATGCTGTGTTGTTACAACAACATTCCCTTGATTTCTGACCTGATTTTGGTTGGCTGGAATAGTGTTGTTTTGAACAGTTTGAGATTTTGGTTGTTGTTTCTTTGAAATCCTTGATTCTGAGGCACTACTTGATTATGATTGTTCATTTGAGGTTGGAAGTTGTTGTTGAAGTTGGGATTGTAGTTGTTGTTGGGATTGTTGTTAAAGTTGTTGTTGAAATTGTTATTGTTGGTGATTCTCTGCTGATTCTGTTGATATTGAGGTTGCTGATTTCTTGGTTGGTTTTGAAACTGTTTAATTTGAAAGTTTCTTGGCATGTTATATTCTCTTGCAAAATGACCAGGCTGTTGACAATTATAGCAAATGGCTTTTGACTTATCAAAACCAATTCTTTCATTTGGCCCTAATAGGAGTGACCTACCAGTCCTGTTGTATAGCCTTTTGCTTCTAAGAGCCAACATTGTTGCTTGCCACTTAAAATCCATGTCCTCCAAGTAATCAACATCTATATGCTCAAGATCATCTTATACCACACTTTTGTGAATTAAGTTCTTTGCAACAAAAGCATTATATGACTTTGTAAATATTGAAAACATGGCCTGTGTTTCACTGCCTTGACCATTTCCACCACTAGTATGAGGTACATGCCCACTTTCCATTGAGGCAGAATTAGTGTCATCAATCAGTTGCACATTTAACCTTTGTTGGTTTCCAAGATTACTAGTGCTACCACCAACAAAAGATTTTGGAGTATTAGCATTAGGCTCAACTGGTTCTTCAATAATGGGAATTTTCTGTTGATTCTTGGTAGTCAAAGTTCCCATGGGTGCAATCGATGCATTTGAAACATTGAAGCAGGGTATTTCCTCCTTAATCATCTCATTTTCTATCATCTCAATCTCTGCAGCCTGAAGGAAGCACACTACATCATCCAATTTCAAATCATTGAAGTTATGCTTCTGAAGGATGAATTTACAAGTAGTGTACAATTCTTTTGGCATTGAGTTGAGCAACTTGGTATTCAATTCAAAGTCAGTCATGACATAATCTGTGGTTCTGAGATCATTCACTATTGCTAAGAACCTATCAAGAATGGACTTCAACCTTTCTCCATATTTATACTTAAACCTCTCTAACTGTTGTTTCAGTCTCTGCTTCTTGATGTTTTTGAGCTTAATGTTTCCCTCAAACATTTCAAGTATTGCATCATACATTTCCTTGGAAGTGGCATGATGTGCAACCTTGGTAAGTATCTCCCAAGACAGACCTAACTTTAACATTGATAGAGCCTTGTCATCTACTTTTCTCATTCTTTCTCTCACAGCAGCAACTACTGCTGGATTCGCACCTTCCTCAACATTGCCTTGTGAACCATTCCTGATTGAGTTCCACATATCAACATCATTATAGCATATGGCTGCTTCAAACAAGACCTTCCATTTTGTGAAATTTTCATGTCCATACAGTCTAGGAATCTTGTTAGTAGACACTTCTTGTTCTTCGTAACCAGACATTTTGAGAAATTAAAAATAGTTTCTTTGTAAAAGTAGAGTTCAAAAATAATCAGATCTGAAAACCAGTTGTTCAGATCTGATGTGTCTGATGCGATTAGAACAAGATTTATATATAAAAATTAAAGCTTTAAATAAAATAAGGAAGAGAAGACAACAAATGATTGTAGATCTGGAAGAAAAATGAAGAACAGAGCTGCTAACGTCACTTTTCAATGGAACAGTGGTCTCCTTACGTCATCTTTCTTCAAATCTTCAATCAGCAACAAGAATCTTTCCAAAATAGCAGCAACAAGCTCTGATACCACTTGTCAGGTCCCCGATTTCAGCTTGATCTTACTCAAATCAAGTCATAACTCACACAAATAGATGTGTCGACAAGGGAGTTAATGACGGGTTGTTATATTTAGAAAGATTGCTTTTTATTAAAGGCGGAATCAGTAATAAACAGGGTAGTTGCTATCAATAATCAAAGGTAACTAACACACACAAGATTCACTCAAAAGATTTCAATTAATATAAAGTTCATCATACAAAAGGATAATGGATTTAGGGTTTTCTTAATAGGAAAGTTATGTTCGTACTATTCTAAGACAGCCATCACACTCAATAATATTCTTTTTGAATTAATGAGTCTGTCTGCCCTTTTCGCCGCTCCTGAGGTGTGCCCTACATTATTCCTTTTAGAGGCCTGATACCTCCATTACAGCTATCATTCCTTTTAGAAACCCTAAATGCTAATACATATTCAGAATTATTCTAAGTGTAAAACAAGTCTTCCGGGTAGGCTTTGCAACAATATTCATTTTCCGAGTAGGCTGTGTGCCCTGCCATCCTTTAGAACTTGGTAACATAGAAGTGTGCTCGGGATCAGTTTCCGGGTAGACTTTACTTGAAGAAAGTAAAATACCCACCGGGTAGACTTCAATTTTCTTGGCTTTGCCATACTTTGCCCGACAAACCCTTACGAGCAACCTTGTTCTTCAATGGTCCCTTTCAACTCTTTGCTACAAAATCACTTTATTAGCAAATTGTGCTCGGCAGCACTATTCCTTGCTTGAGTTGAACCTTGACCGATGTTACTCAATGATGTTCCATTAAATCATCAAGCCTACTTGGACTACTGTATTATTAATGAATACCTTGCCCGGTCTTCCAAAAACTTGGCTTCAGAGCTTGGTTAGCCAAAAGCTTACTCGGAAGTAATCTTTACTTGGCTATGAAGAACAAATTTGCTTGATATAGTGATCCTTACCCGGATTGGCATAAACTAGTGAACCTTGCCCGGTAATACACTAATTTGCAAACCCTACTCGGATATCCACTAAAGAAAGACTTCATGAAGATAACCTTGCCCGATAGGCAAAATATCATGCCTGGCTAAGTAAAAGCTTGCTCGGAGGTCTAAGGTGTGTCCGAATCCATACTTAGCGAATTCTGAGGAGGTTAAGAAGATTCCAATCTTCCATATATCACACTTTGGTCAAATATTTGACTTAACAAATAACATACATCTAATTTACTTACCTTGCTCGGATAATTCATTTAATCACTAACCTTACGCCGAAAAGTAAACAACACACATTTAGTCAAGTATACTTTGATGCAAAGTATGCCCGAAAAAATTTCAAGAGTAAAAAGTGTTCTAGAAGTGGATTCATAACGCAAAGTGTACTCGGAAAGTTAGATTGAAATTACCCAAGTATATTAGGGGAACATTTGAACATTCAAAGTGTGCCCGAAACAGAAAGTGTGTTCGGAAAATAGGGTTTGCCCTAAAACACTTGTAATTTCAAAGAAACATATTCACAATAATCAATAAGTGTGCTAGAATGTAAAGTTTACTCGTAGACAAATCCTAACAAACACTTAAAAACACAACGCTTGCTAGAATTATCATATACAACATATAAGATGCATAGCTTGCTCGGTAACATATTCATTAGTTCAGCATGCTTGTGAAGTTAGAATTTTAAGTATACTCTACCCGGAAAGTGTGAACACTTCAAAGCATGCCCGAAAACCATAAACTTAGCCCAAAGTGGCTAAGCTTTCTCGGAAAGGTTATAAAGCATCAACCCTTGACCGAAAATACATATTCAACTGTTTTGTGCTCAGGAAGGTTGAAAACATCAAACCTTGCCGAAAATACATATTCAACCTGTTTAGAGGTAAAATGCAACTCTTTTTGAGTTAAACCAAGTATCAACTGTATTTTTCTTTAAAGATTATTCTTTAAGAGCAAATGGTGCATTTAGAGATCAAATTTCAGTCATGTTTCTTTTCAAACCTTGTCCTTTCTTTTACTGAAAAGATCTCAAGAATGGGATCATATTGACTAAGTAGCTTTCTCAATACTTCATTCTCAGCATTATTATGATAGTACAAACAGGTTAACAGCAGGTTTAAAATTTAGCATAAATTTCATCTCTTTGGTGATATGATTAAGGTTCAGTTTAGTAGCATAATTCAGAAATAGTCAACACTGTGCTATGATGCCTCATATCTCTTCTCAAAGCTTATTTGGCATTCCCCAAATCACCCCAATTTGACTCCAACCTCCTGCTATTTGGTCAAAATTTGATTTTGCATGACAGAACTTATTGAATATTTTTGTATTTTTTATTTTCAAGAATATAGAGGTTGAACAGTGGACTTAAATGCCATATGGAGTTACAAGCCTTTCATTCAAGATGAGGCAGATTTTGTCAACATCTCTGTAGTTATAGTTAAAACCCTCTTTGTTTGATAAAATATTTAAAACACTTATCAACTTTTGGTTGATTTATTCTTCCCCTTGTTTTTGATATTTTCTCAACTGTTGCAAGCCATGAAATACATGTGACATAAAGAATGATAAGAAGATTCTTGCAGTTAAATGATGGTGATCATAACCCAATAAACTTCAATACAGCTCACCTGATGAGGATATTTGAACAGACGATGGGATATCAGGGAACTTTACATGATGGGCAGTTTCAAAAAGGGATGTTTCCTATGCTGTATAGATTCCTAATTCACCTTGTGATATAGGGGGTTGCTCCACGAAAAGGATCATGGACTCTGATGAGTCGTGATTTAGCAAATGCCACTGTTGGTATTATATATGACCTACCATTCAACTTCTCCAAGATGATCTTTGAAGGATTGGTATCAAATTTAAAGAAGGCTGAGGTGGATAGATTCCTGCAATACCCCAGATTCCTACAAGTAATCTTTAACAGGGAATTACAAGATCTGCCCACAATTGGCATTACACATCTTCTGCATAATCCTGACACATATCGAAGAATAAGAAATCCGGGTGTTGCCAGTAGATTTGACTAAAACATTCCGTTTGAGATTTTTCCATGGTTGTTGGACCATGACTTGGATGTGATGTCGGTGCCTGAGTTGAGCTCAGAGGATGAAGGAGGGGAAGATGATGATGATGATGATGATTTGGAAGATGGAGACAATGATAATGATGGAGATGAAGGAGGGGTTGGAGGAGCCATGATTGTTGGTACACTTGATCAGGGGGAGCAACCTGAGAAACCGTAACAACCTATTCCAACACCACCACAATCACCACCACCCATTGACCAACCCATTATACCATCATCACCACAAACTCCACCACACCAAACCACTCAATCCCCACCTCAAACCTTAATCATAAGCCAGCCTGAAACATCAACTTATATATCCCCAACACCACAAACCACTAGCCCAATTCAAACTGATCCATTTATTCCAAGCCCACTTCATACACAATCATCACCACTATCCACCTTCCAAACTCAAACCACGACCCAAGAACCACCTGAATATGAACCATTCTCTACAACATTACCTACATCACCACCCACTGACACATACTTATTCCAAAGAAATTTGAACTTGTTGAAAGATAATAATGAATTAAGAAAGAGGAATGAGGAGGTCACCACAGAGAATGTTATGTTGATAGATAAGTTGGCTCGAGCTGAAATGAGAATTCAAGCCCTGGAGCAGGAGGTTGAGAAGACCTCAGCTACCCCAAAACAGGGGGAGAATGAAAAGATGCCATCTGACTCTTTGGTGAATGTTGAGACGGAGATGGAAACAGGTGTTGAGACTGTGAATAGTTTGAAATTGATCTTAAAGGCATATGATAATGAGGATGAGGATAGTGAGGAGAGGAGAGTTGAGGATGATGAGTATGAAGGTGATAAATCTGATATAGGAGAACATGATTATGATTATAATGATGAAATAATGAATGTTGAATGGAGTGAAGAGAATGTAGAGAATGTGGATGAGATTGAAAAGCTTAATGATGAAGAGATAGTGGCTACCACTGATGTGGTAACAAATGTGTTGAAAGAAACTCAAACAGATGAAATTAATGAAGGGAATACTGCTACTGAGGAGCCAATCATTACTGTAGTTGAACAACCTGAAAGCTCCAAGAGGGTAGAGTATGACCCTGAATTAGAAGCACTTGAGAAGGAGATTAATGATTATAGACAAACTGATGATGAGGAAGAAGTACAGAAAAGGATGGATAAAGGTAAAGGAAAGGTTACTGAAAAAGAGCCTGTTAAGGCTTATCCAGAGAAAGATATTCTGTTTAAAGATGATGTTGAAGCTGCTGCTGCGGCTAGGAGAGAACATGAAAACATTATAAGAGAAAGAAGGGACAGAGAAATACTGGCCCGAACAATGGATCCTTTAGAGCTGGCAGAGTAGGAAGCCTTGATCAACCAAGCCAATATTGCCAAAGTAATTAATGAAGAAGTGGTTGATGAAGAGGTGATTGAAGCTTTGATTAAGTTGAAAAGAGTTGAGGAAGTAGACAACTCTTTGGCTATGGTGGTTAGCATGTTTCAATCCCAAAGTCAACCAGAAAGCAAGTCAACAGAAACTGCTGAATTGACCAATCTGAATACTGAAATGATAGTTGAAGAAGAAATTGGCGAGTCCATTGCTTTCAATGGCTGCCAAGAAATGGGCTAAGCAAGTGAGAGAAGATCTAAAGAAAAACCCAACTGACAGCTGGTCTAAAAGGGTAAATGTAACTCAACCTCAAGAATCAGAAACAATCCATCAAAAGAAAGAAAGACTTTCTAATATGTATGAACAATTTGCTGAGAAAGTCAACAGATTTGCTAAGATTTACATGAGAAGAAAGAGGAAAAATGTGTAGTCTGAAGATGAAAGATCTGCAAAGAAAGGCAAGTGGGATGAAAAGAACAAATATTTTTTACAAACTCCTGATGATGATGCAAACCCAATCAGGGCAGTCCCATTGGAAACCTTGCAACAAGGAGAAAAGGTTCAAGGTGTTCCTGATGTGCCTATTAGAAGTGAACCAAACCCAGATCATCCACCTTCTGATGAGCCCAAGATAGATGCAGTAAATGACTCAACTGAGGAGGAGGATGAGTCTGATGAATCTGATGATGATGATGACAATAATGGTCAAGGAAAAAGTGCTAAGACTGCTAATGTTGAGTCCCCACATGTAACAATGACTGATGAACAGAGGGATAACATTGAGTAGAGTTTACTTGATGCCAAAATGAACAATCCTTTGATTGTCAAGCTGAAAGCACCTGGTGTAAAATTTGGGAGTATTGCTCAAATGAATGATGGTGAATTGAATAAGAGACTTAAAGAAGAAAATGACAAGATCAAAATGACTATGCAACAAAAGAACAGAGATGATCAGAATACAGAGAGTATCTTAGAAGGCATGGTTATTCAGAAAAATATCTGACACACTTCAAATTTGACAAACTTCAAGATCTTTACAATACTAAAAGAGCAAAAGTAATAGAAAAGTGTGTCAAGGAGGTATGTGCGGATACCTTTTGGAAAGGGGTTTGAAGCCTGAAATAGTTGAGAACTTATCAAGGGAGTCAGTGTTGGACCAATACAACAAACTCATGAGAAAAGAAAAGTTGAAAAGGTTACAACCAAAGATCTCCACTGAACAGTCTGAACCATATGATGAACCTCATGCAAAGAAAAGAAGAATTCAAACTTTGAGGGAGAAATTGAAAGAACAAGTCAGATCAGTTGAAACCCCTACCCCACAAGAAGTCAAACCTGAACCTGAAGATGAACCTATTGTTCTTTGGGAGAATGAAGAGATTATCAACATTTTGAGGGGCATAATGATAAATCAGAGGGGAATGGATTAAGCCTCTTTTAATGCCTTGGAAAAGAAAGACTTGAAAGATCCTTTCTATATTCAAAAGGATGATTGGGAAAAAGCTCTAAGGGAAGCTAATAACCCCAGAAGCTTTGTTGAGGGAAGGTTTATACCTGCAGAAATGTCAAACAGTCCTGGATTAGCAAAAATGATGAGGACTCTTAATGAACAAGCAGGACACAATCTTGTTGATCTTGCCAACCTTCCACCTGAGATGGTAGAGGCAATCTACATCAACACCTTCAATTTGAAGCCTGGTAAACCCAAAAAGTCTATTCCTTTCAGGCCTCCAATTTTAAGAAGACATCCACAAGGTGGAAGAGGTGAATCAAGTAGATCTGAACCCTAAAGAACAACAAGACCACAATCAAATGTGAATCTTCCAAGAGAACTTTACTATGATTTTGTATCTGAATGTCTGAGAGTGGTTATGGAAAGCAGAAAACTGAGAGACATAGTTGTGAGAGGTGACTTTTATGAATACACTCAAGAACAACTGGAAAGAATGGCCACACCCAATTTGTATGACTATAGAAACATAAAAAAGATGGCTGGAAGACAAATGAATGATTTGTCAAAATTTTTGAAGAATGAAGCCAACAAGGGATTCCCATTCCTAAAAGAAAAAAGAAGCTTGAAAACAATTCAACTTCACAGATCAAGAAGGTCAGAGAAATTAAAGAAAATGGATAGTGCTGAACTGTACTACAAGATGAATGTCAGAGATAGGAATCCTTTGTCAAACATGAACACATGCATAAGTCTTGAAAGAAGAATGACACACCCCAATTACACAGTACAGAGAAATGGCATCATAACTGAGATTGAATACAAAGAAAATGTTGGCCATTATGTGCTAAGAAACTCTGATGGAAAAGCACTGGGGATAATCAAGAAAGATGAAGACTTAACTTACTTGCATAATGAAGATATGATAGATATAAGGGATTTGGTCATTCCAGAAATTCATACTCACTACCAAATCCTTGATATCTTTAGGCTGAGAGCTGAATCAGTAATAGTCAACAGAAGACAAGCCGCCCACAATGCAAGGAAAAGACAAGATTCCTAGATTAGTCTTTGTTATGTAATGTCTTCGGACAGAATTCTGATTATGTAATCTGTTTAAGTTTTGTTGAATATGTAATTTAAGTTTAATTTGATGCGTATTTTGACTAAGTGTATATAACCATAGAAATGTTTTGGGTCAGCTGAGGTGTTCCAATCTAGGGGGAGATTGTTGAGTCAAATATTTGACCAAAGTTAGATATATGGAAGATTGGAATCTTCTCAACCTCCTCAGAATTCACTAAGTATGGATTCGGGCACACCTTAGACCTCCGAGCAAGCTTTTACTTAGCCGGGCATGATATTTTTCCTATCGGGCAAGGTTATCTTCATGAAGTCTTCTTTAGTAGATATCCGAGCAGGGTTTGATAATTAGTGTATTATCGGGCAAGGTTCACTAGTTTATGCCAATCCGGGTAAGGATCACTATATCAAGCAAGTTTGTTCTTCATAGCCAAGTAAGGTTTACTTCCGAGTAAGCTTTTGGCTAACCAAGCTCTGAAGCCAAGTGATTGGAAGACCGGGCAAGGTATTCATTAATAATACAGTGATCCAAGTAGGCTTCATGATTTAATGGAACATCATTGAGTAACATCGGGAAAGGTTCAACTCAAGCAAGGAACAATGTTGCCGAGCACACTTTGCTAATAAGTGATTTTGTAGCAAAGAGTTGAAAGGGACCATTGAAGAACAAGGTTGCTCATAAGGGTTTGTCGGGCAAAGTCTGGCAAAGTCAAGAAGATTGAAGTCTACCCGGTGGGTATCTTACTTGGTAAAATACTCTTCAAGTAAAGTCTACCCGGAAACTGATCCAGAGCACACTTCTATGTACCAAGTGCTGAAGGATGACAAGGCACACAGCCTACTCGGAAAATGAATATTGTTGCAAAGCCTACCCGGAAGACTTGTTTTACACTTAGAATAATTCTGAATATGTATTAGCATTTAGGTTTTCTAGAAGGAATGACAGCTGTAATGGAGGTGTCAGGCCTATAAAAGGAATAATGTAGGGCACACCTCAGGAACGGCGAAAAGGGCTGACAGACTCATTAATTCAAAAATAATATTATTGAGTGTGACGACTGTCTTAGAATAGTACGAACATAACTTTCCTATCAAGAAACCATAAATCGATTATCCTTTTGTATGATGAACTTTTTATGAATGGAAATCTTTGAGTGAATCTTTTGTGTGTTAGTTACCTTTGATTATTGATAGCAACTACCATGTTTATTACTGATTCCGCCTTTAATAAACAGTAATCTTTCTAAATACAGCAACCCGTCATTAACTCCCTTGTCGACACATCTATTTGTGTGACTTATGATTTGATTTGAGTAAGATCCAGCTGAAATCGGGGACCTGATTGGGTATCTTCGTTGATTCTAGCATGGTTGCCTACTTGATTTTTAATACTTGATTATTTTATCTTGTGATTTGGTTCTCAAGAAATATGGTATTTCAAGTAAGCTTCCTTCATTTTAACTTCTAATTTTTACTAAAAATAACCGAGTAAGCTTTGAGCAAGTGGCATATACCGAGCATACTTTGCAAAACTTACCCTAACAATTTCCGAGCAAAGTTTGCTAAAACTTTATACATGGAGTTGGATGTTTTCAAATGATTAAAGGTTAAATGGATAAGGTTACTGTTTGACAGCTAATAACTCACTAAACGACAACAAGAATTTAATACCCACTTTCAAATGGTATATAAGAGGGAGTGAGAGACGTTTTTCAACATTATTTTCCCTCTCTCTCTCCTTCCACTGATTGCTCTAAGAAAACCTAACCGACTTATCGCATTCACTCTAATCCAAACCCTAACTTTATCACCCCTCTAATTCCGACTCGGTAAGCAATAATAATATGTTTTCTGGCCACAATTAGATGATAATGGGCTTTGATTATGTATTTTCGCTAACACTCTGTTCTATGTGCAGGTTAAAAATTTGTCGAAGAACAGGTTCTTGGTGATATTTATCTCTTTCTTCTTCAATTTTATAACTTGAAATTGCTTAAAGTAATGAACTTTTGGGCTAATTTCACTTTGAATATGTTTGATTGTGTTTTTCAGATATGGCAGACCAAAATGTTCCTAGATACTTCTTTGAGCAGAAACATAACATGTGCGACTCTTTTTGACAAGTCACGCTAGATAATGAAGAAGTTGCCTCAATTATACGATGGTTGCAAAGATCAAACATCAGGTTTGCACTAACAGCTTATCCTGTAATTTACCGGACCCATTCGACCCGTATCCTGTGGAATCATCGGTCTAGCCTATCCAAGTTTAGATCCGTGTTTCTTCACTTACAATAAATAAAATTAAAAATAAAAAAATATATATAAATATTGTAAACGAATAATGTAAAACAACATATGAGGATTAAAATAAATTACAATACATGTTGCGTGCAAAAAAAATGGAAAATGAAAGAAAAAAAAGGAAAAGAAAATAAAACTATAGAACTAAGAATCTTAATCTTAAATATATATATATATATATATATATATATATATATATATATATATATATATATATATATATAAATGATAGCTTTAAATTCTCTTTGGTTGTTTCTTACATTTTCTCAATCCACCATATTGTTTTATTTGTAAATAAATATTCTCAGGCATTTGACCCGAAATCACGGGTATAGATCTCACCAAACCCAGATAACCTTAAACGGGTTATAACATCACATTATATTAAATATTAATCTCATCATATATTTGATATGAAAATCCTATAAAATAGGGATATATTAATAATTAATATCTAAATTTTCTAAGAAAAAAAGATTATTTATATTAAGAAACAATGTTGTAGTAAAAAAAATAGTAAGCGGGTCATAGATCTCACCAAACCCATAGCTTTTAAATGGGTTATAACATCTCTTTTATTTTTGAATCCCTTTCATCATCAAACCCTAAGTAAATTATTAACTTTCTTACAATAAATAAAATTAGAACCCAAAAGAAATATAAATATTGGTCACGAAAAAGAACACAATCCCGAAATACGGGGGATAAAAATTAGTAATATATAAATGAAACCTTTAAAAGCTCTCTGGTCGCTCCCTATATTCTCTCAAGCCAACAGATTGCATTATTTGTAAATGGATGCTTCTCATGCATTTGACCCGAATTCACGGGTATTGATCTCACCAAACCAAAATATTCCTTAAACGGGTTATAATATCTTATTAAATTAAAAATTAATCTCACCAAATAGTTGATATGAAAATCCAATAAAATAGGGATATACTAAAAATTAATATATGTTTCCATTAAAAAAAGATATATATTTTTAA
>NW_027493024.1:397500-439784 GCF_021521415.1 Bidens hawaiensis | reverse complement strand
TTCTTCTTTCACACATGCTTCATCATATGACTCTAGTTCACCAATAATATCTTCTACAATTGCTACATTAGCATACTTAGGATTATGATTTCTAACCCTTTATGACCTTCTAAGACCAGGTGCTAAACCATTGTTATTTTCTTCCTCTACAACAGTTTGATCACATGCGTTACTACCTTCTTCCACTTGATTATCATCAAACTGTAGCTTCACCCTTGGGACTTCAAGTTCTGATTTAAGTTGTTGAGTATCAGGTAACAATTCAGAACTTGATGACCACCAGGAAGAGTTTTCATCAAAAATAACATTTCTTGAAACATAAACCTTGCCGGTATTAGGATTGCAACACCTCCAACCTTTGCGTTCCGGGTCATACCCAACAAACACACAACGGATAGCTTTCTTCTCCATTTTATGACGGAGATGACTCGAGACAAACACATAACACACACAACCAAAGACTCGAAAATAGCTAACATTTGGCTTTATATTAGTCAATTTTTGAAAAGGAGAAATGTAATCGAGACTTTGCGAAGGTACCCGATTAATGACATAGCCTGCTGCATTCATTGCCTCAGCCCAGAATCGTCCAGACATGTTCTTGCTATGAATTAGACTCTTTGAGACTTCTCCAAGATGTCGATTCTTACGTTCCGACACACCATTTTGCTGAGGTGTATTTGGACACGTAAACTGCCTTCCAACTCGTTTCTCCTTCAAATACTTGCAGAAATCTTGGGCTATGTATTCTCCCCCATTATCAGATCTCATACATCTGATCTTGTTCCCAGTTAGAGTTTCAGCCACAACCTCAAACTCTTTATACTTTAAGAACACTTCAGCCTTTTCTTTCATAAAATAAGTCCACACAAAACGAGAATAGTCGTCAATAAATGTAACCATAAACCGCAAACCTTGCATAGATGCTTGTTTAACTGGACCAAACACATCAGAATGGATGAGTTCAAGCGGCTCCTTGGCACGATAGTCGGAGCTCTTGAATGACAATTCTTCTGCTTTTCCAAACTGACACCCAGCACAAACCCCTTCTTCATTCACTTCCACCTTGGGCAGCCCATCTACGAGGTTGTGATTCATCATACGGCCCAACTTATCAAACCCTACATGACCCAATCGCGGATGCCACAAATCAGCTAGCTAACAAGTTTTCAAAGGATGTAAAACACTTTGAGACCCCATCGACTCCAATTCTTCAAGGTCGTAAAACAGAAACATTTTTGTTGCTGCTGTACAGGGTTGGCCAACGCAACCATCGAATACAGCTAAAACCTATGCTCGTGGCACATATCACATGCTCACGCATCACGCATGCTCACGCATCACGCATGCTCACGCGTATCACGTATGCTCACGCATACCACATATGCTCACGCATCACGTATGCTCACGCATATCACATGCTCACGCATCTCATATGCTCACGCATCACATATGTTATTGGGCTTCACGTACGCTCATGCATATTAGATGCTCACGCATCATGCAAGCTCACGCACCACATCTGCGCGTGAGAATAAAGGAGACATTGCGCAGACCGCGCGTAAGCGACATAACAAATGAACAGTCTAATCCAAATCAGGATAAGAACAACCATGATTGTACTCATATGGCTACGCGCCATACTTAAAGGTTGGGAATCCTCATAATATCCCATATGGCTACGCGCCATACTTAAAGGTTGGGAATCCTCATAATATCCCATATGGCTACGCGCCATACTTAAAGGTTGGGAATCCTCATAATATCCCATATGGCTACGCGCCAAACTTAAAGGTTGGGAATCCTCATAAACCCATAGGCCACGCGCCATGCATAAAGGTTGGGCACACCTCATAATTTGCCCGAGGATGGGAACCATGCAATACATCCACTTTTAGTTGACATGTTTTTGCAGGTTCGGCTACGAGCCGCACAAACACCTATGACATTATTATTATTATGGCCATTTGTGCCTCCATTATTATTTTGAAAACATGCCGGGATATTCATCCTGCGCGGAGGAGGCCCTTGTGGGCTAGTCATTATCATCATTTTATAGCTCGTAAGACGCCTCGCGCGCAAGCTTTTATTATTCTTATAGCTCGTAAGACGCCACGCGCGCAGGCTTCATTATTCTCATAGATCCGTAAGTCGCCTCGCGCGCAGGCTTCATTATTTTTACAGCTCGTAAGTCGCCTCACGCGCGCAAGCTTTATTATTCATATAGCTCGTAAGACGCCTCGCGCGCAAGCTTTTATTATTCTTATAGCTCGTAAGACGCCTCGCGCGCAAGCTTTTATTATTCTTATAGCTCGTAAGACGCCACGCGCGCAGGCTTCATTATTCTCATAGATCCGTAAGTCGCCTCGCGCGCAGGCTTCATTATTTTTACAGCTCGTAAGTCGCCTCACGCGCGCAAGCTTTATTATTCATATAGCTCGTAAGACGCCTCGCGCGCAAGCTTTTATTATTCTTATAGCTCGTAAGACGCCTCGCGTGCAAGCTTTTATTATTCTTATAGCTCGTAAGACGCCACGCGCGCAGGCTTCATTATTCTCATAGATCCATAAGTCGCCTCGCGCGCAGGCTTCATTATTTTTACAGCTCGTAAGTCGCCTCACGCGCGCAAGCTTTATTATTCTTATAGCTCGTAAGTCGCCTCACGCGCGCAAGCTTTATTATTATTATAGCTCGTAAGTCGCCTCGCGCGCAAGCTTTTATTATTCTCATAGCTCATAAGTCGCCTCGCGCGCAAGCTTTATTATTCTCATAGCTCGTAAGTCGCCTCGCGCGCAGGCTTTTATTATTCGGCGTGCTATATCTTATTCATGCTAGTGCACCATCATTATCATAAAAACCACAACACGTCACCATCATGAAGAAAACCTCCCAAAACTCAAAGACAATAAATATAAGGCCGAAGAAAAGGGAAAAAACCGCCTCACGCCCTAACACACCTCATAAAGTCCAGCGCTCCACCTAAACGCTTGCGCGCCCAGGAGCAACGCTGGACTTGGGGGGGCTTGTAGGGGTATGGTACTAAACCCGGTTTTACGACCCTAAATTTATTATGTTTGGCTTATTTTATTATATGGACTAATACAATGTTATTGGGCTGAGGGGGTTTTGTGGAGGTAACCCTAACTGGGCTAGGCCCATTAGGGTACCATGATGGTGGCCATGAGGCTCCCTATATAAGGAGGTCTCCACCTCCTTATTAGGGGTTGGTCATTCTCAATAAGAGCCACCATATTTTTGTGTCTGTGAACAAGAGATCCTGGAGATTTCTTAGCGGTCACCTCCACACCCCCAAAAAGTCATTGCAGATCCCAACCAGCCGGAGAAGAAGATCAAGACGTGGTTCGTTCATCTTGAAATCCGTGGAAACATCATCATGGATCAGGTCAGATTCATCTCGTGCTTCGACACACCCAAAGCGAGAATCATACCACTAGACCAAATGCCCATGTTGGTGTAGGTTCTCATATGGTGAATTAAGAGTAATAAAATGGAGTTTAAATGATATATAGGTGGATATGTTAATTGAGTGATACACGTCAACTCTTACTCCTTTATATAACTATGGTCTCTTTTTCTTTCCCAATAATTTCATGATTACTTTATTAGAATATATATAACAAGATGAAATAAGAATGATTTTTTATGAGAAACTAGTTAACCATGAAAGGGGTATAACTGGAAATAATTCTATGTTTTTTTATTTTACTTGAGGTTTGACCCCACAATGCATCATGACGAAAGCGCCTAGGATCATCCTTGATTTTGTAATTATCCTGGTTTCAGAACTCTTTTCGGGTGTGCAAATGTCAGATCATCTCTTCTAACCTAAGCCAGAACTCTTTAACTGCTTGAGTAAACGGCCTTCCGACTATCAGGACATGTTTAGCATAGTAACAACCAAAGGTGCTTAAGTTATATCAACTTATATATCCTTAACAGTACCAAGGGAATGCTGTTTACTTATAATACAGAAATCACGCAGTCAACAAGCATCTTACTATCTTTAGGCTTTGATCTGCTGTGTGGTTTGGTAACTGTTTTAGCATGCTATGTTGGTTTATGTGTTGCTTATTCTGGTCGCCAACTTTTCACCAACTTAGTGCCTAAAAATCTTGACAGAAAGTAATGAAGTTGCATTTCCTAATGTGGTAATGAAGATGCATATGATTGTCATGAGTTGAATTTCTTAAAAGAGTCTTTTGTGATCCAGAAGCACATGTTTGTAGCATACAAGATTACTTTAATAGCTAGTTTTTATTCAGAAAGTCATGAGTTGGCTTTAGTTATATGTGTGCCAGAATTTCTACAATCGAACTCGTGACCTCTCGCACCCTAAGCGAGAATCATACCACTAGACCAAGAGCATGTTTGGGATTGAGTTTGAAAAATGCTTATTGCCTTATTGGTGTTTTCAAAAAGCCAATAAGCATTTTTCAAACTCAATCCCAAACATGCTCCAAATTCCCTGTTGTTAACCATCTATTTTTATTTGTGTGTTTGCAGCCATGAACTATTGCTGGTGTTTTACATTATTCAGCAGTAAATATTTGGATATTGGGATAATTGTGATGCTGATATTATTGGTCAATGTCATTGTGTCATCAAACTACTCTGGGTTTGAAGACCGAACGAAAAAACATAATAAACATTTATACTGGTTAAGAGTAAGAGGTGTAAGTACACACTCGGTCAATACTCAAGACTATCAGTGCCAGAATGACTCATTGGTAAATTGGCTGTTTGCAGTTTGCACTGATATAACTTATGCAACTGCCAACAGTTATAAACACCAACTGAAATGTTGTGATAGTTCAACCCCTATATAAAGAACATCATCGGGTCTGTTTTGACACAACAAATTACATTTTTGTTTTTAACAAAAAAATAACCTTTTGTCCTTTGCAGAAAATTACTTCTCGTTTCACAGAAAATATCAAAAAGCAATTCAAGATGTCTGACGAAACATGAAGCCTATAGATATGTGGGTCACATGAGGATCTGAAAATTTCTGTCTTCTAAGTTCTCCCTAAGTTTGTTGATTCGTTTCATTGTTAACAACAAATAAGTGCATTTTCTAGTTGATATTGCATTTGACCAGCTTTTGTAAACATTTAAGAGAAGAGATTGAATAATATTATGAATATTTAAGACATGTTCATTTATGGCCAGCAAGAATCATACCATCTTCCGCTTTTAGTTTGTTTATCAGGTTTGAAGATAGGGACACATCGACAATTGGTTTATATTTGCTTATTCTGGTAATTTGGTTGCATCTTTCCACAAACTTGGTGCCAAAGAATCATGGAAAAGAATAGTGAAGTTTAAATTGCTTACTGCTTATTTTCGGTAATGTGGTCACATCTATTTATCAAGAAGTTGCATCCTTTCATGGCTTATGCAATTATGCATATTGGCAAATGTACATAGTTGAATTTATGAACTGAATCTTTTCAGATGTACAAGCACATGTTTGCTGAATATTTAGGTGGACCTGTTTACAAAGTCTTGAGTTGGTTCATAGAATATTAAATTAAACCAAACAGTTGCATTTGAAAAAAAAGTTATTGATTTTGTATATAAAAAGGGGCATTCCGACAATCGAACTTGGAACCTCTCGCACCCAAAGCGAGAATCATACCACTAGACCAAATGCCCACTTGCTTTATTTGCTTGTTTTTATTTATAATTGCAGTGCTTGAAATATGAGTTTGAATTTGTAAATATGATTTAAGTTTGTCATGCTATTGAATCTTCTAGGTTTCTTCTGATTCTTCCAACTTCCTCATAAATCCTGCATATTCACTAATCATGCAAATAATACGAATTTGCTCATAAAAACAACTTAAAATATAAAGAAATGTATTAATACACTATGCATAGTTTAACACGCATCATGTGTACTTGTGACACGTACGCATATACCTCTTGCTCTCAGTAAATCCTTATAATGTATTGTACATTGATTGTCTATATAATAGGTTATATATAAGGGGTCCGTATAGATTACACTATTACAACTTAGTTTTGTCATAATATGATAATTACAATACTAGTCTATAGTATATACCCCTGAGGATTGTGAGAACCGTATAATACGTGCATATATAACCTAACTGGAAAGGGTAAAAAAACAATAGCTTATTTATCTCTCCAAGTTCTTTTGGTTTTATATCCTCTCGTAAATTAAAGATAAGGTATAAAATGTGCATATATGCATAAGCATATTAATATAGTGTAAATGCATACATGCATTTAGACAAAAGATAAACAATACCATACTTTTTATAAATAAATTATACCTATTGAAATCAACATGCATTTTAGTCAATTAACATAATAAATTGTACAAGGATAATGTGTTGTGACATATTATCAGTTGTGAAAACAATGACGTGTTATATATATGTAGAGAGAGAGAGAGAGAGAGAGATTGTACAGAGTGATATTAGCATGATAAGTGTGGTGTCATTTTGTCTAAGATTGAAAAAAATAAAACCATAGACACTGAAATCACTCAACTATGAAATTGAACCCAAGGAAACTTGTACTAAAAATCTATTGAATCTGCGGTCAAAGAAGACTCCAATGAGTGTAATGCAGTCATCGAAAAAGATTGTCAATATTATGAATCTATGATCAAATTTAACTATAATATAATAACTATGATAGACTCTAATATGATCAAATTTACATGCGCCAAATGAGCTATGCCCTGTGTTTTTAATAGATGCCTCTGTGTACATATTTTCGCGTGAGCGTTTGTAGTCCAACGGTTAGGATAATTGCCTTCCAAGCAATAGACCCGGGTTCGACTCCCGGCAAACGCATTTTTTACATTTTATTTTTGTTACCCGCTTCAATCATCAGTTAACTGCCAAAACTTCAACTTCAACTTCAACCTTTTTGTTTACCGCCAAACTTCATCTTCAGCATACATGTTTCCAGGCCTCAACAAAATAATGTATCCGCAGACGTCGGCTATCGATGTAAAAGGTTATTAGAATCACGGTATCAGTGGATTAGAAGACAACTCTATCGATAGTAGGCATTTGGATTTATAGTGCCTTTTCGCATAGTGTCTTATTAATTAACACAAATTTTGTTAGAGTTCTGTGAAATTAATTCTCGCGATATGCAATGCGAGTTTTAGGAGTTTCTCACAATATCTACACAGATTTCAAGTGTTATATAGCATTCTGCTTTCCTATAGTGTATACTTTTTTTTGCTGTCGTAGGCATAATGTGGAAAATAACTACCGAAGCCAACAAAGCAGCCACTCTTGTGTCCCATGTAACACACGGGTGAAAAATATAGAAAACGTCAAATATACATATATGAATTACATAATGAACATTATAATTTTATAAATTATAAGGTATTACATAAAAAATATTAATGAATAGGTAATTGCATATTTCCTAAAATACATAGATTAGTAAAAATAATTTGTGAAATTATCACCACAATATCTCGAGAGAGTTGAAGAATTAAATCTACAGAGCCAAAAGAAGCAAATAAAGAAAAATTGATGGAAGAACATGGAAGGATCAACTATCAAGGAGCTTGGTCTTAGTGGAGAATTGAATTCAAACTTAACAGGCTCACGCACACGGCATAAAATTGAAGGCCGTACATGGTTCCGGGATGTCGATAGGGGGTTTGCTTATGATGGTTTAGAATTTGTCACGCTTAAGTTAATCCACGCTTAATGTCAGCTCCTTGCTGAACTGTAACAAAATGTATTGTTATTATTGTTGTTTAATGAAGGTTCGTTTTGCTGGTAAAAAAAGTAAAAATAATTTGTATTTTAAAAGAAGTTATTGTCTATTGCAATTTGCCTACTTCCAAAAATGTTATCATGATTCATGAGAATAAAAATTAAGGTGCATTCCGAGAATTGAACTCGGAACCTCTCAAACCCTAAGCGAGAATCATATCACTAGACCAAATGCCCACTTGCTATACGCTACAATTTGCTATTATATTTATTTCATGCAATTTGTTGAAAACTTTATATTCTATCAATGCACGCAATACATATAAACCGCAATACAATAATTGCTGCCACAAAGATGTTTTGTTATATCATATAAACCGCAACCACCACAAGATGCTAATCTGAACGTCAATGAATCCTTTAATGCCTTATTATTAAATGTTTAAAGTATAATTGTGTCAGAAAATGAGTTTACTGGTTCACTTCATGTTTTATAGAAATTAATATCCATGATTAACTAACTAGTTTTGAACTAGGCGTGTTGAAAGGATACAATCATATGAACCAAAATGTTCAATTATGATTTAATCATGTCTTAATTGCAGTTAACAATTTAACTTGTAATTATATCTTTTAAATTGTAAGTGCAGTCGCTTTTCTTTAAATGACTAGGAATCTTTTGCAGTCTCATACACACATACATGCCTATATTTAAATGACTAGGAATATTTGCTTATAAGCACAATGTATTAGTTGTTGCAAACTGACATATCATCAGACTTTGCTGGTTGAATATACCAAACACACAAGTGTGCTTATGAATATATATCTAATTACATGCCTAATGTTTAAATGGTATCATATCGTGCTATCTTCTGAAATAATGGAATAACCTTATAATCATAGTTTATGTTTGCTTATTTTGGTAATAAAGTTGCATCTTTTTACCACCTTGATGCCTGTATATAAGCTTCTCTATTCATGAGCTGATTTGATTGACAAAAGGATTTTGTCCGATCCACAAGCATTTACATGTGGGCATATAATTTCACTCTAACAGATAAATCTGTTTCAAAAATTCTTCGGGTCATTTCAATCTACACTAGTAGTAAAATATAATACAAAATATTCGCACATATAATTGTAATAAAATTAGTTGATTTTGTGAAAAAAAAAAGAGAAGAAGAAGTTATTGCATATGTGTTTTGTAAAAGATAAAAAAGGGGCATTCCGAGAATCGAACTCGGGACCTCTCGCACCCAAAGCGAGAATCATACCACTAGACCAAATGCCCACTTGCATGTTGTTCTTGTTTTTTATAATTATAGTCATCATACATGAATACATTTTCAAATTTAGTTATTTGAAGAGTAGGAAGAGTGTACCATGACAAACCTCAATGGGGACATCCTTAATATACCAAATTTTTTTATCAGATTTTACCACTCATGATTAAGGTGACACTCTTTATGAATAAGCTTCTTGACATATTTCAGTTTGGATTTCATTTCCAGCGGAGCGTTACAACGTACTTTTAATGCCTGCTACTCTAAATTGGTGCCTTATTTCCGGCTTCCTTTTCCGCTGCTATCGTAACCGACCCAATCATCATTATCCCCTTTCCTTTTTAGAGGCATATTTTAGTGGAGCAATTGATGCTATTATTTCTTTATAAACAACATATTGTAATCAGATAATATCAATTTAAAAGATGCATACTTTTCAGTTTTGATATGGTATCAGAACAGGTCTTTGTACCGCTCAAAAAAAAAATCAACCACAAGTCCTAATCTCTACTAGCCATCAGCCATGACAAGCAATTCATCAACCGAACATCGTTCCGGTCCTCAAAACAGTGAAGCAAATGGCGATGCTGCTGCCTTTCAAGCTTATATTTCAAAACAAGATGAAGGTTTCCGTTCCGATCCTCAAAGCAGTAAGCACAAAGCAGCTAATGTTGAATCTAACTCCGACGCAAGCCCCATTCCATGTTTAAATATCGAACAATACTATGCTCTTTTAAACCATCTCACAGAAAAATCAAAACCAAAGTGATTACTGTCGATTCCGGTTGCACCGAACACATAACACATCGAGCGGAATGGTTGAAAGGTAAAGTGGTTTCCAAACACGAATGCCCGGTTATCATCCCAAATGGGGATTCGATACCCGTGGAGGGCAGAGGGACTTGCCAACTACCAAACAGAACCACCCTAAAAGGGGTTTTACATGTCCCAAAATTCAAATGCAATCTCCTATCCGTTAGTCGTTTGTCAAAAGACCTTCAAAGTTCTATAACCTTTTACCCGGAATTCTGTTTTATGCAAGACTTACGGACAAGGGAATTGATTGGAGTGGGTAAATATAAGCACAGGCTCTATCGGGTCGAGATGGTAGAAAATGGAATAAAGGCCATGATGTCAACAGTAGAGGTATGGCACAAAAGATTAGGTCATTCTTCTAGTGACAAACTTTCTCGTTTTGATTTCGTTAAAAATGTTTTGTTTAAAACTGTTGATTGTGATTCGTGTGCCAAGGCTAAGCACACCCAGTTACCTTTTCCGATTAGTTCCATTAAAACACAAGAGTGTTTTGAACTATTGCATTGTGACATATGGGGAAGGTATAGAGAACCTTCACTGTCAGGGGCAAGTTATTTTTTAACTATCGTGGACGATTATAGTCGTTCCGTTTGGGTTTTCCTCCTAAAACACAAATTTGAAGCTTCTGACCGTTTGATTTATTTTCACAAAATGGTCAAAACACAATTTGGCAAATTAATTAGAAGAATTCGTTGTGACAATGGAGGGGAATTCGTCTCCAACCGAATGAATGATTTTTACAAGAAACAAGGGGTAATTCTTGAAACCACGTGCCCACACACGCCACAACAAAATGGCGTTGTTGAGCGCAAGCATAGACAACTTCTCGAAACCGCACGAGCACTCCGATTTGAGGCAAATTTGCCGAAAAGGTTTTGGGGCGAGTGTGTCAAGACAGCCGCCTACATAATCAATCGCCTCCCATCAAAAACCATTAACAACAAAACGCCATTTGAAATTCTTTTCGGACGAAAACCCGAATACGAGCACATGAAAGTTTTTGGGTGCTTGGCTTATTTCCGCAACACTGATACAAAGGGAGATAAATTTGAATTAAGGGGGAAACCCGGTGTATTTTTGGGTTACCCACCAGGAACAAAGGGTTATAAGCTCTACGACACGGAACAAAACAAAATCGTGTTATCAAGAGACGTTAAATTTGTTGAAAATATTTTTCCATATAGTAATGGCAAATCTATCGACAAACGAGAAAACGAAAACCTTTTTAGTTTTCCGCCATGATATTATAATCAAGTTGATGACAACCCACAAATGGTGGAACAAAACCACAACGCAGATATTGTTAACATCAGATTTCCACTAGACACCGAAGCTTGTACCGAAATGCACAATGAAACCCAATCTCAACCTATTAACAACAATGAGCCCCAAGGCAGTGGGCCTGTTGTTGACACCGAGCCCAATAACGAAACAGTGCCAGAAACTGAAGCCCACTTGAACAATATGGAAACCGAGCCCAATGATGTAACAACCTATGAAACCCCCTAATCGATCAGGAAATCAAGAAATAGAAGTCGGCCTAAGCGACTTGATGACTTCATCGTTGATTTACCACCATCTATTGATCAAACTTTACCCACGTCCGATCAAGCTCCCTCGTCAACCACGGTATACCCTATAGCTCATTATGTTTCTTATAAAAATTTTACTAAAAATCATAAAGCTTTCTTGGTGGCCATCAATTCAAAAGATGAGCCCAGATTTTTTAAACAAGCTGTACATGATGAAAATTGGAGGAAAGCGATGGAGAAAGAAATACGAGCCTTGAAAGAAAATGGAACATGGACTCTTTAAGAATTACCAAAAGGTAAACGAGCCATAGACTCAAAATGGGTTTATAAAAAAAAAATACAAGCCCAATGGTGAGATTGAACGATACAAAGCAAGACTCGTAGCAAAAGGGTTCACTCAAATGGAAGGGATCGATTTCCATGACACATTCTCTCCGGTCTCCAAACTCGTAACTGTTCGGACTCTTCTTGTGGTCGCGGTTAAAAAAGATTGGCTCATCCATCAACTAGACGTTAACAATGCATTTTTGCATGGAGACCTTCATGAAGAAGTCTACATGAAAATTCCATAAAGTTTTGATAAAGGAAGGGACAACAAAGTTTGCCGGTTAAGAAAATCCTTATACGGTTTGAAACAGGCCTCCCGAAATTGGTACCAAAAGTTTACTTCGACTCTTTTGGCGCTTAATTAGAAACAATCAAAGGCGGATCATTCCCTCTTTATTTTCAAGGAGGGAAACTCTTTTGTTGCCGCCCTCATTTACGTTGACGATGTCATCATGTTGGTAATAACCCTTCAAAAATTCATGACACAAACGGTTACCTCAACAAGAAGTTTAGCATTAAAGAACCAGGGAACTTAAAATATTTGCTAGGTATCGAGGTGGCGTGAACAAAAGAAGGGCTCGTCCTTAGCCAAAGGAAATACACTCTTGATATTCTAAAGGATTGTGGTCTTCTAGGGTCTCGACCAAGTTCTTTCCCAATGGAACAAAATCTAAAATTGGGTAAAGATGATGAAGGAGCTCGTGTGGATGCCAATCAATATAGACGCCTCGTGGGAAGACTGCTATATTTACAAGCCACGCGACCGGATATCGTTTACTTTGTTAACGTATTAAGCCAATTCGTCTCTGATCCACGTCAAAGCAACATGGAGGCGGCCATTAGAATCCTAAGATACTTGAAAATGACCCCGGGACAAGGAATTTTGTTGCCAAAGGAAGGTGGAGTCAACCTCACCACGTATAGTGATTCCGATTGGCTCGGATGTCCATACTCAAGAAGATCGAGAACCGGTTACTTGCTACTTTTAGGGGGAGCCCCTATCTCGTGGAAATCCAAAAAGCAATCCGTAGTGTCGCGTTCCTCGGCGGAGGCAAAATATCGTGCCATGGCCACAACAGTTAGTGAAGTTTTGTGGTTACGTTGGCTTTTAAAGGAACTTGGCATATCGCAAGATCAACCGACCCCTCTATTCTGTGACAACCAAGCCGCGAGACACATTGCCAACAATCCAGTTTATCATGAACGTACAAAGCACGTTGAAATGGATTGTTTCTTTGTACGTGAACGGGTAGACTCTAAAGAGATTCAGCCAAGAGCCATTGATGCAAAGCACCATGATATAACGTTTATTATACATTAATCCCGTGTACATTTTATTTAATATTTTATTAATTTAGTTTGGTTTCTCGTAAGATTTGTATACTACTAACATATTGTTATGTCCTAGGTTTCGGGTTTTAATTCCGGTGAAAAGAGAGCGAAAAAGGAGCAAAAACAAGCCGAACCGGAGAACCGACGCGTCAGGAAACGAACCGGACCGAACCAGGAAGTGAACCGGACCAGCAGAACGAACCAGACCTCCCCTGGGCCGGTGCGCCGCACGAAGGGGGAGGAAAGGCCCGCCGCGCAGCGCGGCGTGGTAAAGGCAGTGCCCAGATTCCAGAAACTTCGATCGTTGGCCGACTTAACCTATTTTTGGACTCCTGTTGCCTATATAAATGTAACATCTGCCCCGATCCGACCCGACCCAGGTACCCGTTTCTCTGACCCAATCTCTTTCTTTTATGATTTAATATTTATTTATACTTATATTTTACTTTTAATAATAATAATAATGTTTTCCTTCCCGCCTCTTTCTCTCTCTTTCTTTCCGCCGTCCCGTCCCTCTCCTCTCTTTCCGCCTTCTTTTCCCTCTTGTCGCCGTCCCGCCCTTAAGCCTGGTTTCCCTCTTTTTCTTCTAACTCTTTGCTTGTCCTTTGTTCCTTCCCGCCTAAGGTTGTCTGCGCAGCTCCACGCGCCAGACCCCTTACAAGGAATCCTGCGTGAAGACCACCTGTTTCAGCGATACGCGAGACGAACTCTTCTCGCAGCGCGCTAAGAATTGTAATTCTTCTCGCAGCGCGCGAAGGACGGTAGTTCTTCCCGCGACGCGCTAAGGATTTGTAGTTCTTCTCGCAGCGCGCTAAGAATCGTAGTTCATCCCTCGACGCGCGAAGAATTATAGTTCTTCCCGCGGCGCGCTAGGAATTTTAGTTCCTCCCGCGGCGCGCTAAGAAATGTGATTCTTCCCGCGGCGCGCTTAGAAATGTAGTTCTTTCCGCGACGCGTTAAGGTTAGTTCTGTCTGCCTTCGCGCTCGCGCTCTCTTGACCTTTTGTGTCAGCCTTCTCGCGCTAAACCCTTTGAGTCTTCCTTCTGCTTAATCTAGCCGTTGCTTTTGAGTTGTCTTATCTTTTGTGCTGTTGACCTAATCTGCTTTATGTCTGAAAAGTTACTTTCGGCGCAGCATGCGCACCAACCCCATTGGTTGGCAGAAAAAGTGACTGACATTATCTTTGGAGATCTGCTTTTCCATGCTTGACCTGTACCTTTATCTGAACCGCCCATGCTTTTTTTACTGTTCCCTGACAGCTTTATCTTGCCTCTGCAGCTGCCATATCTTTCCATATCTTTTGCTTTTGGATTCTTATGCTTTTTGATATCTTTTGCTTGATCCTGTTAAAGATCTTTTCCCCTTTTCTAGGGATTATGTCTCCTAGGGTTTTCCTATAAATAATAATAATGTTTTAACACTACACACACAAAACACTTAATCTCTCCTGTTCTCTTGCTCCTTGCTCTCTCTGCCGTCTTCCTCTCTGCCTCCGTCTTCCTCCCTGTTCTGCCCTGCTTTTCCGGTAATATATATATATTATATATAATAATTTACTTATTAATTATGCTAACTTATAATCAAGACTTAAAACAAATCATTAAAACAATAATCTTATTTATAGGTTAACTTGTGCTTGTTTAAAGTTGGTTCTTGCTTTATCTTACACCGCATCGTTTATCAAGTGAGTAATCTCGTACCTAATCCCTTTTTGCTTTTAATGTTTTGGGATGTTCATGTGTTCATACAAACTTAGAGTCTTAAACTGTTTATGAACTTTAGTCGCGCAGTATCCCATGTGTTGAGGACGTAGACTTGGCTGTTTATTTGTATGTGTGGATCATTAACCGTCTTGTCGGTCTATTCCGCAGTTCTCATGGTACCATTAGATGAACACGGGAGAACTATCGTTTATGATTTTCTCTTTTGTTTGCACATGCACAGTTTGTCTTGTTTGTGAGCTCAATTGTGAGCACTGGCAGTCTTATGAATCTTAGAGTTGGTCCCGATCAGATTACACCCTTGTTGAAACCAGACATACACATGTTGCGCGCAGATTTATGGTTATCTATGTATTGTATTAAACTTGATTTCTCACCAACACGCAAGTGTTTGACGTTTATTTTAACACATGTTCAGGGTTGCAGTAGCTGTTTTGGAGCTTGTGGACACATAGGAAGTTTTCTTTATTTTGGACCTAGATTAAAATGTATCAAGACAAGTTATTGCTGTTCGAATATTATGATTTATAATATATTGCTTTATGATGATTTATGTTATCTTGTGTTTACCCTGCGCGTGCGCGAATGAATGTATTTAATAAATATTGACACCCAATAGTGTCAAGAGTAATGAAACAATATGTGGCGCCCCGATGTATAATCCGCCTTTGGTCGGGGTGTTACAATAAAGACCCTAAACTCACCATTAATCATACCTTAATCTTCCATCCGAATTTGGTGAGTTCCGAGGCGACCGTGACGAGTTTTTAGCAGCTTCGGAGTCGAAGAATCAGCTGGTGTTGCGCATAGTGGTTGAAGGCGAAGAACACGGGTTCTATCTGTTATTTCTTTCGTTTTCATTTATTTTACACCATGAAATCTTACTTGTTTGTTTCGTTTAATTTTAAGATGCTAGGCTAAACGTTATAGACTGCCTAGGCTTATGATGAACTTATCTTGACGTTTTGATTTGATTTGGGATTATTTACGTTATGGTTTTTATGATTTAGTATAAGATTGTCTATAATTAATTGATGCGTATGGATGCTTAGGATTGTTTGATGAGTTTTATTCCATAGTTTTCCTTGATTATTGTTTGTCATATGATAGTATTGCTATTAGGTCAATTACTTTGTGTTCTTGATTATTTTATGATTTGATTTCGCGATAAGATAATAGGAATAATATTGTTAAATAAACCTAAGTGTGCTGCTAATCTAAAATCTGTAAAGTGCTAGATTATTGATAAGTCTTTACTATTTAATCTTGCTAGATTTAGTTCTTCGTAAAGAGTCCATCTAGGGTTGATTATTTATTATTGTTTATCAAATCAATTAAGTATAGTAAATTGTCTTTGATTTCCGCGCTGTAAGGTAAGATTTCGTATAAAGGAACTAATTTATAAACAATTGGGTGTCCGTAAGCGAACTTGATTTTTAATACTGGTGTGCGTTAAAACTTGTTAGAAATCCATAGGTTTTCTCTTGAGAAGGGTCAGGGGTACTATTCGGGTTTTCTTTTAGGTGTCTATTTTACGATCACAGTCCATAACTAAATATTTTCCCGAGTCAAGTCATTACTGAAATTTAAGGGAGTTTAGCCTAGGTAGTTTTCTCATTATCATCGTATTTTAATAACAAATTTGCTTTCGTTTAAATTACTTGTTTTCTTAATTAGTTTTTAATTATAGTATTAAATTAATATTTTAAATAAAAATCCCCCAAACAAATATAAATAATAAGTCGTGTCTTGTAGTCGAGTCTAATTAGCTAATAAACGTAATTTAAAGAGTCTCGTGGGTTCGATATCCGGACTTACTTAGCTTTACTAGAGTCGATCGATTCACTTGCCGGTTAGTAGTTTTAGAGAGTCTAGAGTATTACTTAGTGTTTATTTTTAGTTAATTTAGTTAATAAATATTAAACTACTTCAAGCACATCCCACCAAATAGCCGATATATTCACCAAAGCCCTTGGTTATCAACACTTGCAGTATCTTCTTGGCAAGTTGGACGTTCGTGACTTACACACTCCAACTTGAGGAGGAATCTAAATTTGTGCCTTATTTCCGGCTTCCTTTTCCGCTGCTATCGTAACCGACCCAATCATCATTATCCCCTTTCCTTTTTAGAGGCATATTTAGTGGAGCAATTGATGCTATTATTTCTTTATAAACAACATATTGTAATGATGATAATATCAATTTAAAAGATGCGTACTTTTAATGCCTGCTACAACCACTTCCGAATCATCGGAAGGTAACTAGAGTTTTATGTTTTTTTGCCACCTTTACTAAAGTAACAAGAATAGTCTGTTTTCACCATCACCCTTAATAATTATCTTGAAAAAGTAATTAACTGCTTGAGCCAGTTTTAAGACCCAAACGCTCTATTAATTTTAGTGTGCAAATGTTAGTTTCTCTCTTGTAGCCTAAACCAAAACTCTTTAAATGCTTTATTGAATAACCTTGGGACTATCAGGGCATGTGTAGCAAATAACAATAATAACGGTCATAACTCATAGACACGTAGAATCAAGATACTTGGAGCTAAAGGAACTTAGATCTGTCTTTAACGCTAACAAGGGGATGATGTCTATTTGTAACTTATATAATCCACAAATCATGTTTGGGTCTGGTACGTGGTAACTGTTTTAGCTTAAGCTGTTGGTTTATGTGCTGCTTATTCTGTTAATGCAGTTGCCAACTTTTCACCAAGTTTGTGCATAAAAGTCTCTTGGCAAAAAGCAATGTAGTTACATTTCCTGATCAGGAGTTGAGTTTATTGAGAGAATCTTTTCAGATCTAGAAGCACATGTTTGTGGCATATGAGATCACATAATTAGGTAGTATTGTATTTAGAAGTACTAGAATATCAAAGTACAGAAAGGTAGTGACACTTTAATTTAACGACGCCGAAGAATAATGGCTTTGTTTCCGGTAGGATCGGTTTTGCCATACAAAAGGGGGTGGCGGCTCAGCTTGTTGCCCGCTTACCTGACTCTTTATTTATTGTAATTGAATCCTTTTATTATTAAAAATTTTAAATTTATGGTTTAAAAAAATAAAAAAAATTAAGATTGCATATAGAAAGAGTAAAATGTTTTCAAAAATGGGGCATTTCGAGAATCGAACTCGGGACCTCTCGCACCCGAAACGAGAATCATACCACTAGACCAAATGCCCATGTCAGTTAAGTGTCTCATATGGTCAGTTAAAGAGCAAAAAAGTGGAGTTTAAATGATATGCAGGTGGGTATGTGAAGTCAGAAGTGAGTGATAAATGCCAACTGTTAAAACTTTTATTGTATTAATAATAACTATGCTAGGTTCTCTCTTCTAACCTCAACTAACGGTTTAAATGCTTGAGTGAACAGCCTTGTGACTATCAGGACATGCATGTTTAGCATAGAGTGATAGAACAATAGTAACAGTCAGTCAAAGACACTTTGAATGGAGGTGCTTGAATTGAATCAACTCAGACCTTACTAGGGGATTAAAGAAACACTAATTGACCCCGGGCAGATTACGGATAATCTGAGGGTTAAATAGATGTTTCCCACGAGGGGTTATGTCCGGCAAAGATGGTTCTTCTGGTGACCTGCAAAACAGACACCGTGAGCTCGTCACTTAGAAGGGGGGTACCTCCTTGTGACCACCCTCCGGCGTGAGAATCAGACTAGATTGCTCTTGAATATAAGTGTATATTAAGAGATTGCTAGAAAAGATAAGATGTGATAAGGTAATGTAATGTGTCCATACCATTCCAAGGTGTTGGAGTATTTATAGCCGAAAGTAGGTTTCCAAGCAGGTACAGCCGGCTGAATAGTATTCCTGTTCTGCCAACTGTGGGCTACGCACGTGCCATGCTGGTGGTTGGTGGGTAGGCAGCGACTGATAGTGACCAGGCCGGCTGTGTACTATTCCTGTTCCACCAACTGCAGGCTATGCACGTCCTCCGACAGGTTGGTGAGTAGGCAGCAGCTGATAGTGACATACAGTACAAGAGCGTGCTGCTCGTCATACTGTTGTCAGTGAGCTGTCGTATCTTTGGTCAGATCTTTTGTCCATACCTCGTCAGGTACAGTACAAAAGATCCTCCAGTATCGTACGGACTGGCTCATTTGTGCGGGAGTGTTCTCGGCTTTGTGCGGGAGTGTTCCCGGCTTGCTCACTCCTTCTTCAGGTGACATTACTGAATTATTTAAGAGTTAAGTGCCTTGTGCGTGTAGCCTTGCTGCGCGGGTAGCCTTCCCTGATGGCTAGTATCCGTTGCTGCGGGAACAGGCGGAGTACGTCGACCATTGGGAGGCTTTTCCTGCGGGAACAGCTTGCGTACTGCGCGTAAGGACGTCACGTCTCTGAGCAAGGTGGGTCCTGCGGATCCAGTTGGTTTCTGCGCAGACGTCTCTTCAAGGTGAGTCTTGCGAGTTTAGCCTTTGCGCAGACGTCCCTGTTGAAGGTGAGTCTTGCGGGTTCAACTGCGCAGACGTCCCTCTTTGAGGTGAGTCTTGCGGGTCCAACTGAGCTCTGCTGGGACCTACCTCTTCAGGGATGTTTAATTTGTGTGTGTAACTCATAATCCAGAAATCTTGCACTCAACAAGCATATTATTAAAAATTGGTGCATTTCAAGAATCGAAAGCCGTTTCCTTATCTCTATGTTCATTTGCTTGCTACTTGACATTAAATTAATGAATTTTTTCTAGTAATGTGGAGCCTCTTGTTACATGTAATGTCTATTGGTGATGTTAGATTTATTGATTTAGATCTGCGTTCTATGCTTAATTATATGTCAACTTTAACTTACTATAATAATAATAATAATAATAATAATAATAATAATAATAAAAACAAAAAAGACACTTGTAACTTGTTTTTTAACTTGTGCATTTTTATAAAGAAACATACGTCGTTTTATCTTTTCTGCAAGTATCGTAACAGAGTTACCTTGACATGCTGGCTTATGATTGCTGAATCTGGTAATGTTGTTACAACTTAAAGCCTAACAATCTGAGCAAACAATAGTAAGGCTATACTTATTTTTCCCTAATCTGTTAATGAAGTTGCATGTGCTCATGATTTCTACTTATAACCAAAGTTAACTGCCCATGACTTGAATTTATTGATAGAATCTTTTCTGATATGCAGGCACGTGTTGTGGGGCATATAATATATGTTTATTATGTGCTTGCGTGTTTTCAAGAGTCTTGAATTGACTTTACTTGATTTAGTAGCAGAATATAAAGTTCCAAAAATAGTAGCAGTTAAAAAATTTTATGTAAAGTGGGTAGCTTTTGAGAAAAATCAAAAGGGGCATTCCTAGAATCAAACTCAGGACCTCTCGCACCCAAAGCGAGAATCATACCACTAGACCAAATGCCCACTTGCTACGTTTGCTTGTTTTCTTCATAGCTCAAATGGAAGCAATCTAGTATCGTAAAAACTTAATTACACAACAACTCAACAAGACTGCACGTAGCAAATCAAACCAATGAAAAATCGTGAAAAATAACATCACTCCGCGTATCATACACGAGCCTTACTTCTTTTTGTTGACGTATTATATTGAGTTGACACTGGCCATATTATATGCCCCCCCCCCAAAAAAAAATAATAATAATAATCCAAATGTGTCTTTTTTTAACGAATCCATCCAATTCTGTAATAACCCGTTAACTCTTTTAATCACCATTGAGACATATAAAATGAGTTTATTACCTAGTTCCAACCATATCCTTAATTAGTCATAACCCAACTTCTCAAATCACATAATCCAGTTATAGAATCCTAATAAGCCACAATTAAATCCCTGACACCATTTACAGCTGAATGGGTCTCTTAACAACATTGTGATCCATCTATTCACTAGTGATTTAAAATCTTTTGAGAACCAACATGAAATCATTTGTCACTATTAACTTTGTAACTTAAAAATCCTTCATTGGTGAATGTTAATTAATCCACATGATCACAACCGCAATCACATGATTCATGTTGTAAACACCGGTAACATACAACTTTTTGACCCATAGCCTAGACCTTAGAAATCCATATTTCATTCAAAACCACCCATAGCGTCTAGTAACCTACTCAAGAATAAAGTAAATATAGATAATCGCAACTTATTAGTTGGGGTAAATGATATACTCATCGTTGGCCTCCTAATGTCAACACACATATGCGGAAGAAAACAGTAGTAGCCTCAAACTGCTGTAAGTGATTCTACATGGTATGATCAAAAAATTAAAAGAGCAGAACATCAAACCAACTAGCGTCAAACAATTGCGCACTCATGATTCAATTATGGTTGTAAAGAAATAACTAAACACACAAATCAACTCCAATAAATGACTTTTTCATCAATCCGAAGTAATTACTTAAGTGTCATATACTCTAACTCTAAGTATGAAAAAAAAAGACAACAAACTCTAATCACTGAAATACTTGAATAAGAAAAGAACTCTAAAAGATTTGCTAAATTACAACACTGAAATACTTGACCAATTGCATAGATAAGTGATTTAAATAAAGACATGATATCATTAGTTGACATCTAATTGGTCATGAGTATGGTTGTATCCTTTCAACAAGCCTAGTTCAAAACTAGTTAATCATGACTATTAATTTCAATGCAACATGAAGTGAACTAGTCAACTGATTTTCTGAAAGTAGTTATATATTTAAAACATTTGATAAGGCATTAAAAATTCCTTTCCATTCAGACTAACATTTTTGTGGTTGAAGTCATTTTTATTGTGTGCATTGATAGAATCTGAAGTTTTCAACAAACTGCATTAAGTTAATATAAACAAATGGTGACATGAAGCAAGTGGGCATTTGGTCTAGTGGTATGATTCTCGCTTAGGGTGCGAGAGGTCCCGAGTTCAATTCTCGGAATGCCCCCATTTACTTTTTTATGAAACTATTGGGTGTTTTTAATTTAAAAATCTTTTGGATGTACTTTTTAGAAAATAAAATTTTAATGCAAACAAGGTGGCCATTTGGTCTAGTGGTATGATTCTCGCTTCGAGTACGAGAGGCCCCGAGTTCGATTCTCGGAATGCCCCTTTCAAGTAAAATGTAAATATTTTCGTTTTCATTATCTTTTTTCATTAGAAATATTGACTTATTTGGGGTTAATCAGTTCAGGTTATTTGGATTGTTAATGTTTGAAAGGCTAACCGAAACCCAACCATTGGCCTACTGCCTAGTTCACACACAAACCTGCAATGTGACTGAACCACCATGATGTAACCTCTGATTTTCATTTTTAACATTTGAAGAGCATATTAAAACCTGAAGACAGTAAGATGGTTGTCGTGTGCATGAATTCTGGATTATAAGTTACAAACACAAATAGCATTCCTTTGTTAATGTTAAGAAGATCCAAGTTTCTCAGTTCAAACTGTAATTAACTGTTATGTAATAAAAGATGCTTCCGGTTATTTTAGTGAAGGTATCGAAGTTTTATATAATTTACTATAAAACGATTACAATAAAGTGGCAGGCAAACGGGCAACAAGCTGCGCCGCAACCCCCTTTTGAACAGCAAAGCCAATCCTGCTAAAAACGAAGCTTTGGGACCTAGAAGCTGAATAGGTTCCGTGTACGACGCGCTGAACCCTACTCAAAAATTTCACAGCCTTTGGAGCCAGAAAACCAAAATAACCTTCGATGTTCCATAATGGATTTATCAATTTCCCACATCAGATGTTCCACTGGATAACTTGCAGATTTGTTAAACATCTGCATAGAATATTACAGATTTCAATATTAGCAACAGATATGTCTCCATATGAGCTTTGAAGATTTCTAAAAGCAAACTTGCAGTGATCCTAATTCCTAACCACAAGTAAGCAGCATAAACTGATAAAAGTCTATAACCTGCAGCACCTCAAATTCACTCGTCTTACAAACTTCGGAGAATGTAATGTCAATAAAGTCATATATCAATCATGGTGATAACAAATATAAGGAGAGGCACATAAAGCAAGCAAGTGGGCATTTGGTCTAGTGGTATGATTCTCGCTTTGGGTGCGAGAGGTCCCGAGTTCGATTCTCGGAATGCCCCATTACTTCAGTAAATTTTACTCATTTTAATTATTTTTTAAGTGCGTTTAATTTTATATTAAATGATCTAAAGTCAACTCAAGACTTTTGAAATAGATCTACCTACTAAAATGATATTTTATAAATGCATCTAGCTAGCATGTACTTCTACCGACATTTAACTCTGTGCATTTACTAATACGCATAAATCATGAGAAGATGCAACTTCATGGCATATATATGTTGTTGCTACTTTACCAGGAGAGCTGAATAACCAAATGTAACTTCATTCCTTTTTTCCATGATTCTTAGACACCAAGTTTGTGAGAAGACGCAACCGAGTTACAAGACTAAGCAATCATAAAACGACACATGAAAATGCTTCTATCACCAAACCTGCAAAAACAAATTAAACGTGAAAGATGGGAAATGATTCTTGCTGACCATTTAAACTACTACTCATGTATGTACATATGCATTTATAAATAAACACAGAGTATGACCTCTTCGAATCCTCGGGTGAACCCATGTATCAGAATCACAATTATCACAACGACCAAATATAAAAACTCAACAATGTAAAACGCCAGTAAAAGTTCATGTCTAAAAAGCACAATAAAGTAAAAAATATGAGGGTAGATAACAATAGGGCATTTGGTCCAGTGGTATGATTCTCGCTTTGGGTGCGAGAGGTCCCGAGTTCAATTCTCGGAATGCCCCATTTCTTTCTAAACAAATTACTCAATTTTTCATAACTTATTTGACTGCTACTGTTTTTGGAATATAGCTAGATCAAGACTCTTGGAAACAAAAAAACACATAAACTGCTACAATATGCCCCACAAACATGTGCTTGTGTATCAGAAAAAAGATTCTATCAACAAATTCAAGTCATGAGCAGATAACTTTACTCATATGCAGAAATTGTGAGCACATGCAACTTCATTACCAGATTAGGCAAATGTAACCTTACACTTTGTCCAGATTCTTGGTTGTACGTGTAAGCTACTATACATGTATGAACATTTGGTCTATTCTTCATCACCAAATCTCCTAAACAAATTAAAAAAGAAGATATGATTCTTGCTGAATGCTGGCCATTTAAACTACTATACATGTATGTTCATTAATACAGGCATCTTAAATATATTCAATCCTCTACAAGTATTGCCTCTTCAAATCCTCATGTGAATGCACACAGAAAGCATCACAATTTTCAGTCAAGGCATCAAGATATCTTATTTTCAAAAGCAGAAGAAAGTTGGATTTTCTTTAACAATATAAACTTCTGAATTAAAGGTTATGCACTACTATTTAGACTACTATACTCAAGTCCCGACAGATAAGAACAACAGAAATTAGTGAATAACTCCCATGTATATTAATCAGAAAAATATAACTCTAAAACTGATTACCAACTCATAACCATAATCACAACTTTGGTTAGGTTATATAGACCCTGACTCAGTACAATTAGAGATGGAATCGAACTCCTAATTAGACAATAAATAAAACCCACATGTTTATCTACTAATCGAATTACCTATCATAATTGATTTAATTAACTAACCTAATTCCATAACTCGAAACCAGCCCACTCGACCCAACCCGAAACCGTCCTGTGTTCGAGAGAGAATTACGTCCAACATATGCATATACAATCACATAATAAAGTTGTGTGTTTAAGACATGCAATCCTCTGCCAGATATTGCCAGTTTGCTATTTACTCTTTTGTCTATTTTCACAAGTGCAATCTTGCATCAGAAAAGATTATACTTCACATTCTACAATTGTGTTATTTTTAAATGTAAATCAAAGTTGACTTAAAAAGCATGGAATGCATACACATTAACTAAGTGGGCATTTGGTCTAGTGGTATGATTCTCGCTTTGGGTGCGAGAGGTCCCGAGTTCGATTCTCGGAATGCCCCATTTTTGTAAACATTTTACTCATTTCTTAAAGTGCCACTACTTTTTTGTAATTTACTGGTATCAACAGAGTCTTTATTTAAATTTATATTAAAGATTTATATATATAAATAAATATATGAAATAACCATTAAAAAATAACCAAACGATTTACAATGAAGTGGCAGATAAGCGGGCAACTCATGATTTTTGGAAACAAGAGTTTTGTTTCGCAAATAAACCAGTTAACCGAACCGACCAGAAAACTGAACCGAAACCGAACCGGTTTGAAACCGATTATGTAGAAACCGGTTTGGAACCGATTAAAACCGTAGGTTCGGAACCGGTTTGTAAGTTTCTCCGCCAAAACCGGTTAACCGAACCGAAACCGGTCAAAACCTGAACCAAAACCGATCGTAACATTGTAAGAAACCGGTTTCAGCCCAAACCGAAACCGATCATAAACCGGTTTTGACTTTTGTTGACCAAACCGAACCGGTTTTAACCCAAACCGGTTTTGAGTTTTAAACCGATTTGTGCACCTCTAAACAAGACTACCTATTAAAGTGATCATATGACACAAACATGCGCTTCTGGATCTGAAAAGAGTCTCTTAAAAACTATAACTCATGAAAAGTGTATGTAACTTCACTAGCAGATTAGGTAACTGTAATGTCATAACCTTTTCCCAAGAATATTAGGCACCAAGTTGGTGAAAAGTTGGCAACTGCATTGCCAGAATAAGCAAACATAAACCAATATCTCAGGCTAAAATAGTTACCAAACCTACGCAACAGATCAACACCGGATGACAGTAAGATGCTAGTTGAGTGCATGATTTCAGGATTATAAGCTACACGCAGACATCATCCCCTTGTTAGCGTTAAGAAGAAATCTAAGTTCATTTAGCTCCAAGTATTTTGATTATGTGTCTATGACTGTTATTATTGTTCTATGCTACATATGTCCTGATAGTTCCAAGGCTGTTCACTTAATGGCATTAACCGAAGTTTCTCTTAGGCTAGAAGAGATAAGCTGACATTTTCCACGCCCGAAAAGCACGCTATCTAGTTTTTCACATTTAAAGTGGTTGTAAAAGACTATAAAAGCATTATATTAAGGATCCTTGCAATGATTGAAGGTTTGTAATGTTGTATGTATGTATGTGTATATACTAACTGAACAACATTGGTGATTTAAGCACACTAGCATCATCTGCAGATCAGTTAAGCATTTGCCCAGAATATGAAATATTTCACTATTAGAAATAGATATGCCTCCATATGAGCTTTATAAACTTCAAAATTCAAACAACCTAACTTAGAAGAGATTCTACATCTGAGTGAGTATATGGCATTGAAGTCCAGAACTAAAAGTAAAAGCACCTCAAGTCACTCATTTTACATACTTTAAAGAATATAATGCCAGTAAACTCATATATCAAGCACAGTGATTACTAATTAAAACAGCCAGATAAAGCAAGTGGGCAATTGGTCTAGTGATATGATTCTCGCTTTGGGTGCAAGAGGTCCCGAGTTCGATTCTCGGAATGCCCCCCCCCCCTTTTTTACAAAACTAACTCATTTAATAATTAATATTTGAGGTGTTACTGGTTTTTTATTTTACATTTGATGAGTTAAAGTCAACTCAAGACTTTGGAAACAGATCTACCTACTAAAGTGATAATATATTCAACAAACATGTGCTTGCATATTAGAAATAATAACTATGTTCATAAATTCAACTGTGTACATTGACTAATATGCATAAAACAACAGCAGTAGTTCATGTCTTAAAAGCATAAATAAATAAATAATAAGGTAGTTGACAACAGGGCATTTGGTCTAGTGGTATGATTCTCGCTTTGGGTGCTAGAGGTCCCGAGTTCGATTCTCGGAATGCCCCTTTTTAGCTGTGTCAACTCATTTTATCAAAAATTGTGTCCAATATGCCACATGCATATGCTTATAGATCTAACAAAATCCTTTTGTCAATGAATTCAACTAATGGATAATAATGAGGCTTATAGTTTAGGTACAGATGCAACTTTACTACCAGAATAAGCAATCATAAACCAAGACTTTAAGGTGATTCTATTATTTCATGAGCACACTTGTGTGTTTGGTATTTCAATCAGCTGCTGGTAGATGTTACTGTAGCAACATTATAAAGGTAGCTTTTCTGTTCCACAAAGGCTCTAGATGTCTTAGGCAAAAGCAAAACAGTTGACTATATGCTAGTTTGAGACAACTAAAACAATGCACTTAATGTTGGTAGCAATACAATTATCTTAGTTTGCAACAACTGGAATATGCAGTATTTCACTTTGCAGAGACATAAGCAAAAGGCACCAAACCCTTCTTACTTCAGAGATTGTAGCCTCAAACTACTGACAGTTAAATGCAGTGATTCTAAACAAGAATGTTAAATATTAAATAGAAAAGTAGTGAGCTTCATGAAAGATAACATATAATGCAACATCAGTGAATTCGATTTTCATCACACTGAAACAAAATAGGAAAAAAAAAACACATTAAGCAAGTGGGCCATCGCAAACCCGATTACCCGCAAAAAGGAAACAGGTCAGACACGATTCATCCGGGGGAAAATTCAAGAGATGACGGTTGTTCCTGCCTAAACACCCTTTTGACTGAAATGAATTCGGAGGAAAGTAGGGGCAGTTTCTATCAATTTCTAGCTAGTAGCATTGGTATTAATTGCTTTGTTTTTCTTTGTAATTCTTGTTCAATTATTATCAATCAAAATCGTATTTTGTTTTGGAGATCTAGCCTATCTCGAATCAGGCCACTTGTCCTATATTTCATCAATCCGATTCCAAGCTCTAACATGATCATTCGGCCTAGCGGCATGATTCTTGCTTTGGATGCGAGAGGTCCTCAACTCGATTCTCAGAATGCCCTAATTCAATTAAATCAACTCATTTTTCTGTAATTTTTTTCAATGCTATCTTTCATTTACTTTCATATTCTACCAAGTAATCTGACTTGAAATACAACTCATGGTTACAAAAACTTTTGTTTAGGCACCAATTCAAGTTGGTGAAAAATACAATTTTATTTACCAAAATACACAATCATAAATCAAGCCTGCATAACTGACCAAGAACATATTCTCAAAGAACATGTATATGTATGTGTGTGCATGAGACTGAAGAGACTCCTAGTCATTTAAAACGAAAGTGACTACACTTATAATTTGTAGATATAAACAAAGTTAACTTGTGAGCTGCAATAAATGACCATTTGGTGGTAGCAGTTATTTTTACCTAGTGCATTGATGGAACCTTTTAAGCTTTCAAACAACTGCACCAACTGAGTGACCATAAATACAATAAAGAATGATGATATAAAGCAAATGGGCATTTGGTCTAGTGGTATGATTCTCGCTTAGGGTGCGAGAGGTCCCGAGTTCAATTCTCGGAATGCCCCATCTTTTTGAGATACTGTCGCAACTTATTTTGACTTTTTTGTCCATACTAAAAAGATATTCTAAATTTTTACTTACTCTTGAGTCGAGTCGATCATGTTCTTTTTAATCATCTTAGTAATCATATATTTCTATTTTCTAAATCTGACAATGTTGTCGCGTGTTCCTACATTATTTAGAAGTTATCAACCTAAATCAGGCAAGCTATGATCTGAATATTGCATAAATTAAAAAAACTGAATACATAATTCTCATGAAAACATTTATGGAAGTACAAAAACTACAATAAATTGTTTTTCAAAGAGTGACTCTTTTGTTGGCTGCAGGAGTCAACCTCCACATTATGCCTAAAACAGCAAAACTAATGATTATAAGAAAGCAGAATGTCATATGATCACTTGAAATTGTGTAAATACTTTTAACTACAATAATTTATTATTAACTCTGACGCTTCTGTCCCTAAATCTTACAATATTGCAGCATTATCAATTTATCATCTTAAATTATGCAAATAAACCTAATAGAACTGTCACATTACTATTATAACCATGCACATAGTTCAAATTTAGAGGTTCAAACAAGCCAAGCTGCTCGTGAGCTACTCAAGAGCAGATCGATAACAATCTCAAAACGAGCCAAGCTTTTTTGAGCTCGAGCCGAGCCCAAATTTCAAAGAAAGCTCGTTTAATTATCAGGCCCAAGCTTGAGCCTTATACGGGAAGCTCGTTTAGGCTTGTCGAGCCTTGTGTATCGTTAAGTTTTACCTATTTTAGTCTTGTATGCATTAATTTCATACTGCACAGCTTAGGTTGTTCACAAAAAAGCATATGTTAATACATAAAAAACGAGCAGAGCCGGAGCTTGAAAAAATGAGTCACAAGCCAAACTCGAGCTCTTGGCTCGTTGACACCCCTAAGTTGGATGTGCGAGCGAAGAGATTAATATTTGTGAATATTTCTAGAACCACAGGCATAATGCATTTGTGTATTGATAGTGAAACCAAAACTTCTATCTGATTGTAACTGACTGACATCAAAATAAATAAATAAATAAATTGCAGCTGTTTTTAGGAATAGATAAGAGTAGAAATAAGATACTGTAGACTGTAGATAGATATCCAAATAACATAAGCACATACCAAAAGTCACATAGCAGAACCCTAACTGAGCTTGTGGTAGCAAATGAAATAGATAAATAATAATAATAATAATAATAAATTAACTTTTAGGTGAAGCATTGGAAATTTAGCAGTGAAAGATGATGAAGAAGTGATTGTGATGTAGCCTAACCTGTTACATCATCGATAGCCTCCGTCAGTCCGTCCGATTGTATTCTATTGTAGCTCGAGAACCAAAAGGCGTCCAAACGGAGATTCTGCATATAGACAGGCAGACATATAGTTCGTTTTGTTGAGGTGAAAGCTCAATCGTAATGCAGCAGCAGCAACCATAACATGAATTTATTTTAGGTAAGAAGATGAATGAAAAACTAAATTGGAATCGTTTTCGGTTACTTTTTTATTTGATGATGATTGAGATGGCGCCAAACAAAAAGATCAACTTGAATTTTTAGCGGTCAATAATAATTGGGATAAGCAAAAACAATAAAAGAAAAAGGTGCGTTTGCCGGGAGTCGAACCCGGGTCTATTGCTTGGAAGGCAATTATCCTAACCGTTGGACTACAAACGCTCACATCTATCTTATTACACATAGATCAATAACGTACTTTCATTTGCAACAAGAGAGAGTTTACAAGCTGCATCTTCTAGATTAATGTATTTTTCAAACATGCATTGCCGTTTTGTTTTTATTTTTGAACGTATTCGATAGTTTAAAAACTTTTGTTATTGTTAAAGAAGACAAAGAGACTAGGATTAGAGTAGCAATAACGGTAGAGATCAAGTGATGCATGTCCGCGTACTAGTGTGTGCATATCTCAACCAACTGTATGTGGTCATGTTTATTTTTTCAAAATCAATTATATATGGATATTTTATGATCAGGTTCGAGTTCAAGCCTCCTGTTAGAAGATCATACAATAAGTGATCATGTTTTAGCATGCGTGATTTATTATATATAATATGTGTGAATTTTGCACTTCATTGCTAAGTATTTGAGCTCATGCATTAATGGCGTCGCTTATATAGACACGAACCCATACCGGGTAGAGGGTCCCTTGACTCTCCAGCCCAGCAAATTGTTTCTTATACATGAACGAAAAAGTTGTTTTAAGTTTTGAACTCTTAAGTTAAAGTGTGAGTAAAATAAGGATTAGACAAAATGGCAAAAGACGTCCTTTACGTTTGACCTGATTTTCATTAGACGTCCTTTAATGAAATAAATAGCAAAAGGCATAACTCATGTTTCAAATTTATTTCATGTTACGTCCTTTGTCACTAACCCAGTTAAATTTTTTTATTAAATCTGGTCATGTGCCTTGCACATGAGGATAGTATTGTAATTTTATGTATTTAATTAATAATTAAAACTAAAATAAAAAATATATATATATAACTCTCTCTCTCTCTCTCTCTCTCTACCACCACCACCTGTTTCCACTACCCCTGACCTAACTACCTCCACATCAACCCACATGCCGTAGACGAATCGAGCAATGGTGGAAAGCTAAGGATGATGGACGCGCCGGAGAGAGAGACAACGTCAACGTTTTGAATATGAAGACGAAGACGAAGACGAAGAGAGGGATGGCGATTGTGGTGGTGTATGTCAACAATCCGGTGGCTCCGTTGATGGTATTGTACTCTCACGGCAATGGTCGTTGATCTTGGTCAGATGTATGATATGTTCAGCGCGAAATCAGCCTTTACCCCCCCCCCCCCCCAACTTGTTTTGACTTTTGTGATTAGGGTTTTTAATCTGTTCGTGAATACATATTGTTGTAATTTGGGGGTTTCTAGCAAATCTGGTTAATTAAAGAATTGAATTGTCAAATAGAAAACCAAAATAATATTACCTCCATCCAAACACTCCAATTTAAGTAACAATTGATATGAAATTGAAGGGAAGAAACAAAATAGGTTGAGGAACTGAAATAATAACTAAACAAATTGAGATGGTATAAATATAAAAACAGGAGGTCGGTGTGCACCCAAACGTAGGTTAAAAGAGGGGTTTAATTGGAGGAAGGGTGACGGCGCATGGTGATCTAGGCTAAGTATTATCTGGAGTGAAATTTGTGGTGCTGGACTCGTGGTGGTGATGGTCGGAAACTGATGGTGGTAGTTTGGTTGGTGATGGTGGTGGATGGATTGCTGAAGAGAGAGAGAGAGAGAGAGAGAGTTATATATATATTTTTTACTTTTAGTTTTAATTATTAATTAAATACATAAAATTACAATACTACCCTCATGTGCGAGGCACATGACCAGATTTAACAAAAAAATTTAACTGGGTTAGTGACAAAGGACGTAACGTGAAACAAATTTGAAACATGAGCTATGTATTTTGCTATTTCTTTCATTAAAGGACGTCTAATGAAAATCAGGTCAAACGTAAAGGACTTCTTTTGCCATTTTGTCTAAGGATAAAGAGTGATTAAAGCAAATAGAAAAAAAGTTTGTACCCTTAAGTTAAAGTGTGAGTAAAATTAGGATAAAGAGTGATTAAAGCAAATAGAAAAAGTGGAGAGAAAAAGAAAAGAAGAAGATAAAAATTGTTTACTGATCGGCACAAGCTCTCATTTTTGTTTGGCACTCGTTTTTGTTCTTGTGAAGTGAAAATATGATATATATATATATAAGAAATATAAAATAAGTGTTGACAAAGGTTGGCTTTTAAAATATAAACCTATATGACTTGTGTTGAAAGTTAAACTTGAAACGAGTTATCGAAAAAGATGAAGGAGCTAAGTGAAAGACTGAAAGAGTTTAGTTAATTAATAGTTGTTTGAATGTTTAGAGAACTGGAGTCATTGATTACTAGATTTTGTTTGATCGCATGTTTATCTTATTAGTTATAGAAAGTAGGAGTTGGAGTCACAGCTTATTTAGGAAGTAATAGTATAAATAGATGGGATAGGGGTCATATAACAGTGTCAATAATAATAATAATAAATAGAAAGAGTTGATCTTTGTTGAAATTGTTGTAATACCAACGACCTATTAACTACATCAAATATGTATGTAATCATAGAGTAGATAGAAAATGAGAAGTAGATAAAAGAGAAGTTTTTTTTATTCATTTAGATGTGTCTCTAATATAGATATAAAAACCAGTATTTTTGGGGCTCTAACATTAATACAAACTTAATGATGGGATTGGGGTTATGCATGTGGAGAGTCACCATATTAAGATTCATTTATAACAGAGATCAAATTATGTTCGTATGTTTAGGTCTGATTTCCAACAACTTGAACCATGACTTTCGGGAACAAAATTATCAACTAAAGTACAAATTATTAGAGACAATATATTATCAGCGTTTTTTAATAAGTTATCAACATGTTTAGGGTATATTATGTAATTAGGTTTCGTTTGTAATCAACTCCATTGTATCCCTATCATAGTTTATCAATAATACATAACTAGAAATTTTACCACGCGCTTCGCGGCGCGTGACAAACTTAGAAATCAGGAATACAAACCGATCTTGACCCATTTCAGATACTAAACGTAATTCGATGAAACCTTATCAATAGGCAATTATATTCATTCTGTTACTGACAAGTATATGGGCAATGTCAATAAAATCAAATTGGACGAAAAAATGATGCCAACAACATTTCTACCTACTTCATCACACCATACCCATATTATTCATTTCAAGATTATATATAGAGCTATCAATTCAGTTTAACAACAATCCAAAATGCAAGCTCCCAGTAACGCCCATCGACCCAACATAAAGTCAATTGTTAACTTTGTCTCTTAATTCTTGAGATCATCTGAATTGGCAGAAGGTACCCAATGAGTTGAGAGGACGACCACAGTTGATGCTTTGGCTATCTTTACTTGGAGTACCACTATCTGCAAAATTCCTAAATTCATATTGCATGTGCATAAAATAAAGAGTGTTAAGCTTTTGAACCATTGCATTTCATTTTTTATTACAAATAAAGCACCTGCTGATATTCCAATACGAACTTTAGACTCCTCAGTTGTTGACCCTTGAAACCAAGAACATAAAAAACTAACTTATAATAAGATGCATAAAGAAAATGTATGAAATACAAAACGTGCACACTTGCCTAACCTATCAATCCTTCCTCAATGTACTGGTCAGTGATAACATCTCTTCTCTTTTGCGGTTCATTGAGAACCTGAAAATTAATGCAATAACCGAGCAAACAAAAGGGGGAATCAAACAAAAATTCACCTAAATTAGAAGAGATCACGTACAATGTAGGCTTCGGAGGTACATTTAAATTTGGCTTTTTGCTTATTTCCTATGAGGGTTCTTATTTGGCGACCACTTCATCGCTAGCTTCCAGTACACTTTCTTGAAATAATCATCTTTAGTAACGCTTAATTTCCCATCTCATATGGGCTATTTCCCCACCTATGTTGCAATTCATCTACAACATTCAAAACCCAGCATCTTAGTTTATCCGTTGATATGTAGGTTTCCAACCATCACTTTTCAAATTCAAATCGGAAAGTGAAAATTAGAAGCTGTGATGAGGCGAGTGAGCTCATCTTCCTCCCATGTAGCTGTGAGTGAGCCAGTTGAGCAGGTTGTTCTACCAAATCGTAGTCACTTGTGAAAGGTGAACGGTGGTTGTGACTTGTGAGAGAAGAAGTGCACGCGTAAAAAGTTAAAGAACAGGTGTCGCAAAAGCTATGCTGATACTTGTAGTAAACCATGCTTAGAAAGTGGTATGTCTAGCACAATAGAATATTGTGAGTACCAGAAAGTTACGATTAATATATATATATATATAATAGTTTATGAGGTTTTCGTTATTTTATACAAACATGTGCTTTTGGAATTCAAAAGATTCTCTTGATAAGGTATGAGAGTGATCCTTATGAGCCACGTCTCCCAGTCTCCATGCGATCATGCTACAAATATCATCATGCACTAATGTGTCAGTTTTGAGTTAGAAGAATGCCCTTGAGGCTTGAACCTTGGTAGCAATATAAAAACCTAGTGAAATGGCAAAGCTTTTCAAATACCTATGTAAAACCCCATTATCACCATAAACTATCATTTGAGCTACTATATATATATGTACATATAAATGCTCTCAATGCATGATATCACTTATCAATATATTTAATCCTCTATAAGTGATGCCTTTTGTCTTTAATGTTTTCAAATGTTGGTAAAACGCAACATCGAAATTGAAAAAAGAGATGAAAATGTATGACAAGTGTCTTTTATTATATACTAGTTTTTATCCTCATATTACGGGCTTACGGCGGTTGTTTTACATTTCTCTTTTATAATATATTCGTTTATAATATTGTGAATGTATTTTTTTTTATTTTAGTTTATTATTGTAAGAATTAATAATATACTTGAACCTATTTTGATTTATTTATATTGGGTTATGTTCATTTTTTAATGAAATATTGAATAGGCTAAATGTTGAATATAAGGCATTAAAAGTAGTTTTAATGTTCAGTTGAAAACGGAATCCATACCGAGATTGATCAAGAAGCTTATTCATAAATCTGATAAGAAAATATGACATATTAAGTAATTTACGGTCTTCCTCTTCAAGTAATTTACAGATTTGTTAAAAATCTACATAGAATATAAAATAAATTACAACTAGAATTATGCTTCCAGTAAACTCATGGTTTAGTGATGATTAGAAATGAAAAGAATATGACAAATCAAGTGGGCGTTTGGTCTAGTGGTATGATTTTCGCTTTGGGTGCTAGAGGTCCCGAGTTCGATTCTCGGAACGCCCCTTTTAAGGAAAACAATATTTTTTCTTTTTTTTTCCAGAGTAAACTGTGGTTTTCGTACCTGTGGTTTGTTCTTTCTCCCCAAATAAACCCCAAATCTAATTCGCAAGCCCCCTCACGTGAGAGGGCTGGGTGTATTTGGAGAAAAAGGACAAAAACGCCCCAAACGTGAGGGGCACGCTAATGGGTTTAACGGTCAGACTTAACGGGGTTAGTGAGATCGGGTTTAATTGCAAGTGAAATGAAACAACATGAACGAAAATAGCAAATTTGAAACTATTGGACTAAAACCACAGATTTAAACAAACCATAGGAACGAAAACCACATTTTACTCTTTTTTCTATAAACTTTGTTCCAAAGTCAACTTCACAAATGGCCATATGGGAACAATTCTATTTGCCCTAAAGTGATATTATATTCAAAACATACGATTATAGTTCCAACAAGATTCTTTGACAAGAAATGCAACGCATGGTTATGGAGGTTTTTTTTTTTATCTTTCTAAGTGACAAACAGATAATTTATTTACCAAAAATAAGCAATTATTAATCAACTTTGCAAAGTTGATAAAAAAGCACAAGGTGATGCATACTTATTGAATCATATATGTAAGTATGTATGTATGAAACTAAAGCGCCCTGCTTGCGGTGCGAGCATATAATGTATATATGTGTGAATCCTCAGGTGAGCAAAAGTGAAATTGCACTAATTTTGACGTTATTTTACTAATCTCGTGAAAATAACGTTAAAAGTGGCGGAAGGTTAATCAGGCATCATATGGTGGCGTTGATAGCCGAAAGACAAGGGTACATGCACCAATCGGCCGGTGTGCCGATGGTTGAGTATTATGCGCCTTATGTCCAAGGCTTGATGCAAAACTACTATCGAGCCGGGGTCTCACCGGAAGCAACCTCTCTATTCCTACAAGGTAGAGGTAAGGCTGTCTACATCTCTATTCCTACAGGGTAGAGGTAAGGCTGTCTACATCTTACCCTCCTCAGACCCTACCATAGCTTTGTTATTGGTGGGATATACTGAGTACGATGATGATATGATGATATGTATGCAACTAAAAAGATTCGTAGTCTTTGAAAAAAAGTGGCTGCAGAATTATTTAAAATATGCAAAGTAAGTTAAATTGTCAATTACAATAAATAGCTTACTAAATCAAACAGATGATATGCAATTATGCACTATTATGCAGCAAGTATTAAAATCCTTAAGCACTCCAGCACTTGCTGTATTTGTACTTGCATTTGTAAACCTGACAAAATTTTGTCATCAATCCTAAGTCGTTGCGTCAGTATCTTATCCTCTTATTATTCAAGTATGTAAGACAAGCCAACAAACTCAAATGGATTCTCTAAATTACAAAACACAGTTATATGTCATCAAAGTTATTTGAATCATAACATCTTGGTCCATGAGTAATTGAGTATGATTGATCATTTCAACTCGCCTCGTTAATCATGGCTGTTAATTTTTAATACAGCATGAAGTGAAGCTAACAAATATACTTAAAACTTTGTGGTAACAGTTATATTTATTGTGTGCAACTGTGCATGATAAAATTTTTTTCAACTAAGTTATTAATTAAATTAAAGAATGTTAGTAAGCATAAGTGGGCATTTGGTCTAGTGGTATGATTCTCGCTTAGGGTGCGAGAGGTCCCGAGTTCAATTCTCGGAATGCCCCTTATTTTAATGAGATGCTATCATAGCTTATTTTTTATTTTCTGTCCATACTAATAGCATTCTGGGTTTAAATCCTCCGACAAAATCCCGCAGTCGCAGTGACTGAACGCGCATAGTTAACCGGGACCTTGAGATACATGACCTAATTCACTCTACTGCTTGGCTAGGCTAGTCTTCTGATATGGTCCTTCAAACCCATCTTAACGCCCCCCACTTGGATCATAGACACGTGACCGAGTTCGTCAAATTTGAGGTTTGATCAAAACTTATAAGTATCAACATTCTCTTTTCCTGAGACGACGTGGGACAATACCCATATCGCGTATAGTTTAGTTTTTGTTTATTTATTCATTTGTATTTTTTGAAAGACCGGTAAACAATAAATAAAAAACGAAAAGAAACCTCACAAAACACAAGAGCCCCAACATCACCCAAAAACCCACCAAATGTTGTCTCATGACGCTCATACTTACAAACAAATATATGTTAAAAGATGAACCGGTGAATCAGGATACATTCACATAGTTAAATTATTTAAAAACATTATTTTTTTTAATGGTTATATTTTTGCTGAGACTGGAACTTCAATCTCTTGGTTTGCCGCTATGTATGTTTGCGATTCCGCTTCCATGTTTTCCGGCTACAATACAATACAATCGGACGGACGGACGGCTATCGATGCAAAAGGTTAGGTTAAAATCACTTATTATTATTTCAACATTCAAACTGTTTCCGCTTCCTAATTTCATTCTCATTCACTTTAGTCGCAAAATTAGGTATTCATTCGTGGATTAAACACAAGTCCATATATGCATCAATGTTAGCTCAAGCACACTTAGGGTTCTGCTATGTGACTTTTAAAGTATTAACCTTTTGGCTTCACGATTATAAATAATTGTAATGCAACGATTTTTGTTAGGTTTGGTTGCATAATTTAAGATGATAAATTGATAATGCTGCAATATTGTAAGACTCAGGGACAGAATATTCTCAGATTACTAGTAAATGTTGCTATTAATACTTTAGTTGACTTGAGAGGAAAATATATTAGGACAAAATAAACATTGACAACTTCAGTTACCTTAGAAAGCTGTGGCTTAAGGCGAGGCCTCTTTCACTTAAAAACGAGATTCATATTACTAACCAAATGCTGTATGACTTCTTAACTAAATCATCTTTAGAGTTTATAATAAGTTATTGTAGATCAAAGTATGCACACAGGTTTCAAGTGGTCATATAACTATCATTAGCTTTTGCTGTTTTAGGCTTAATGCATGCAATATTTAGTTACTGTTAGAAGCTTTACTGAAATTCAGATCTCAGCTTGCCTGATTTAGTTTGATACCTTCAATTAACGTAGGAACACATGACAGTTTGTCAGATATAAAAATATATGATAACTAATATGATTAGAAAAATATGATCCGCTCAGAATAATTAAAAATTTACATTTTCTTATTAGTATGGACAAAAAGTCAAAACAAGTTTTCAAAAAGTAGGGGCATTCCGAGAATTGAACTCGGGACCTCTCGCACCCTAAGCGAGAATCATACCACTAGACCAAATGTCCACTTGCTCTATACTATCATTCTTTATTATATTTACTTACTGCATTTGGTTGAAAACTTAAAAGATCTCATCAATGTACACAATAAAAGTAACTGGTACCCCAAATGCCATTTATTGCAGCTGACAGTTAAACTTTGTTTATATCTTTTATAAATTATATAAGTGTAGCCACTTTCTTTCTAAATGACTAGGAAACTCTTCAGTCTCATTCACACATATATACACAAATATAATTGAAAAATATGCATGCTCATTGAGAATTGCTATTGGTCAATTCTGCAGGCTTGATTTATGACTGCTTATTTTGGTAAATAAATAGTATTTTTCACCTAATTGAATTTGGTGTCTAAATAAAAGTTTTTGTAATCATGAGTTCTGTTTCTTGTCAGATTAGTTAGTAGATTATGAAAGTAAATGCAAAATTATCATTGACGAAATATACAAAAACGAATTAGGTCTTCTGAAATTGGGCATTCTGAAAATCGAGTCCAGTACCTTTGGCACCCAAAGCAGGAATCATACCACTAGGCCAAATGCTTATTTTCTTTATATGCATGATTTTCTTTTTTGTCTGTGTATTATATTCTTGTTTAGAATAACTGCATGTAACTGTCAGTAGATGAGGCTACACTCTTTGAGGCAAGAAGGCGTTGGTTTCTTTTGTCTTTAATTTGCTTACTGACCTCTGCAAACTAAGATGATTGTATAGCTACCAGCATTAAGTGCGTTGTTATATTTGTCTCAAACTAACATATAGTCAACTGTTCTTTTGACTAAGACGCCTAGTGCCTTGGTGAAAACAGAAAATCTTTATATCGTCGTCACAGTAACATCTAGTGTTGTTTGAAAACTCATATCTCATTAATGGTAAATTATAGGTTAAGGTCTGTATTCTGTGCTTTTTACTTTAAGCCAACTTTGATTTAATCATAAATATGATAGTTTTCTGAATTGCGATTGCATTTGACCATCTTCTGAAACCATCAATGAGAAGAAAGTGAAGAGGAAACTCTCTAGCAGCGGATTCAATATACCAAACACACAAGTGGGTTGTTGAATATATATATATATATATTTAATTACATGTTTGAATGTTTAAATGGTAGCATATCATACTAGCTTCTGAAATAATAGAATCACCTTCAAGTCTTGATTATGATTGCTTGCTCTGGACCTCTGGTAATGAAGTTGCATCTTATCCATGAACTAAATTCATTGATAAAGGATAATGCCAGAACTATAAGCATATGCTTGTGGCATATATCTCACTTTAATTGACGAATCTATTTCGAAAGGTCTTCAGCTCATTTCTGTCTATATTAGTTGTAGAATATAAAATAAAATATTGACACAAAACATTTAATGAAATGAGCTGACATAGTTAAAAAGGGGCATTCCGAGAATCGAACTCGGGACCTCTCGCACCCAAAGCGAGAATCATACCACTAGACCAAATGCCCACTTGGTTAATATGTATGCATTCCATGCTTTTAAGTCAACTTTGGTTTGCAGTTAAAAAACACAATTGTAGAATATATATAAAGTATTATCGTTTGTGAAAATGGTCATAAAACTAAAGAGAAAGTAGCAAACTGGCAGTGGATTGAATATCTTAAGCACACAAGTTAATTTTGTGAATGTATATGTATAGTAGTTTAAATGATCCTGTGTAACCTGTAATAAGTTTTGTTGTTATAGACAATCGAAATTTGTTCTGCTTTTGAAAATAAGATTGCCAATACCTTGATGTCTTGCATTTTGATTTCTTATTCAGAAAATGAAGATGCATCTTTTTACCAACTTGGCGCCTAAATATAGACTGCTGTACCCATGATTAGAGTTCATTGACAAAGAATCTTGCGACATTTCCAACCATATATTTTTGGCATATACTAGTAATGTAGTAGGTAGATCTTTAAGTCTTCAGGTTGACTTTAGTTTATTATTTTATTAGGATGCATTTTTTAATAAAATGGTAGCAATTAAGGGGTCATATAAAGTGAGTTGATTCTGTCAAAAAATGGGGCATTCCGAGAATCGAACTCGGGACCTCTCGCACCCAAAGCGAGAATCATACCACTAGACCAAATGCCCACTTACTTTATGTGCCTGTTTTAATTAGTAATCATCATGCTATATACTCACATTATATTCTTCAAAGTATGTCAAATGAGTGAATTTGAGGTGGTCTTCCTTTTAATTTTTTACATGTGTGCTATATACTCAGGTATAAAAGTTCTGCTAAGTTCTCTTGTTTGAGTTTGAAGTTTTCAAAGCTCATATGGAGGCATCTCATATTCTGGGCAAATGTTTAACTGATCTGCATATTTTGCTAGTGTGCTTAAATCACCAAATTTAGTTAGTATATCAAATAAGATAGGGGTGACTTGCATATCAAATAAGATAAGGGAGGGGAGATTGAGATGGTTTGGACATGTGAAGAGAAGACAGATGACGGCTCCCGTTAGATTGGTAGAAATAGAAAATATTACTATAGAGGGGAGGAGGGGTAGAGGTAGACCCAAACTGACCTGGGAGGAGAGGATTAGACATGATTTGATAGATATGCACCTCTCCGAGGATGTGGTTGAGGATAGAAATTTTTAGAGACGTAGGATTAAGGTTAAAGACCTCTAGGGCAATGCATAGTTTCTTGTTAGAAATGCAATTTAGTGTTTTTCTTTCCCTTTTTGTTTTTTGGCGCTTTGTTTTTTTTTTTATTTTTGTCATATTTTCTTCTTGCTTTTAATTCAACCTAATGTAATATGTTTAAGTATTCATCTATTTATTTGCAAGGTCTGAATGATATACTATTATACTATTTTATTTTATTTTTACATTATTTTCTAGTATTTTAATATCTAGCACTATTATCAACGCTTTCATGTATCTATTTAGTATTAGACTATTATTATTAGCATTATCATAACAAATTATTATTATTATTATTATTATTATTATTATTATTATTATTATTATTATTTTGCTATATAGTGGTCTAGTGTTGCACTTATGTTTTCCTTTATATGGTTTCATACATATTCTTTTAGAGTTGGGGGTCTCTCTGGAAGCAACCTCTCTATTCTTTGGATAGAGGTAAGGTTTGTCTACATCCCACCCTCCCCAGACCCTGGTAATAGCTTTGCTATTGGTGGGATTTTTACTGGGTACGGTTGTTGTTGTTTAGTTAGTATATACACATGCATACTTCATTAAGTTTCCATAGTTTACCTGTGATCTAGAAATTCCTTGAAGACCATGAAAACCTCATTACAAACCTTGATACGCTGTGCTCATATTATATCCAAATTATGTTATCATATTTGGGTAATTGTGCTCAAGCTGTACTCATGATTAAGGAGCCATCCTTTATGAATAAGTTTTAGTATGTTATCAAGTTATGTTATCATATTTGGGTAATTGTGCTCAAGCTGTACTCATGATTAAGGTACCATCCTTTATGAATAAGCTTTAGTATGGATCTAATTTCCAGTGGGACATCAAAAGTACTTTAATCGCCTTCTACAACCACTTAAGAATCACTTCAAAGTGAGAAACTAGTTAAGCATGATGACATAAGTTTATAGCATCGCCCTTAATAATAGTTAAGCATGATGACTCATTTTAAAACCCAAACCTGCTTTTTGGGTGTGCAAATGCCAGCATATATCTTCTTCTAACCTAAGAGAAAACTCTTTTAATGCGTAATTGAACAGCCTTGGGACATGTGTAGCATAGAGCAGTAATAACGATCACAGACACATAGAATGGAGGTACTTGGAGTTAAATGAACTTAGATCTCCATCTCCTTAACACTAACAAGGGAACTTTGTCTGTGTCTAATGTATAATCCAGAAATCATGCGCTCAACAAGCAACTTACTGTCTTTTAGTTTTTGATCTGCTCTCTAGTTTGGTAACTGGTTTAGCTTGAGTCTTGGCATTTTGGTTTATGTTTGCTTATTATGGTAATGCAGTTGCTAACTTTTC